>NC_085003.1:34325599-34338099 GCF_963854185.1 Sardina pilchardus
ACAGGTGTCTTTACAGGTGAGGGAACTGGAAAATCAATGTAGGACAACAGATTAATTCTTTGACAGCTAAGCTGTGATGCAGGACAACTGGTGCAGTGGTGTGACTCAGGCACACTGATGTCATCGTGGAAAATGTAGAAATACTACAGTAGGTATTCAGTCTTTTCATGTGTGTGATATAATACTACAGTACAGTTGGTATTCAGTCTCTTCATGTGTGTGATATAATACTACAGTACAGTTGGTATTCAGTCTCTTCATGTGTGTGATATAATACTACAGTACAGTTGGTATTCAGTCTCTTCATGTGTGTGATATACTACTACAGTAGGCATTCAGTCTCTTCATGTGTGTGATATCTTCTAATGTAGAAATACTACAGTAGGCATTCAGTCTCTTCATGTGTGTGATATACTACTACAGTACAGTTGGTATTCAGTCTCTTCATGTGTGTGATATCTTCTAATGTAGAAATACTACAGTAGGCATTCAGTCTCTTCATGTGTGTGATATACTACTACAGTAGGCATTCAGTCTCTTCATGTGTGTGATATCTTCTAATGTAGAAATACTACAGTAGGCATTCAGTCTCTTCATGTGTGTGATATACTACTACAGTAGGCATTCAGTCTCTTCATGTGTGTGATATCTTCTAATGTAGAAATACTACAGTAGGCATTCAGTCTCTTCATGTGTGTGATATACTACTACAGTAGGCATTCAGTCTCTTCATGTGTGTGATATCTTCTAATGTAGAAATACTACAGTAGGCATTCAGTCTCTTCATGTGTGTGATATACTACTACAGTAGGCATTCAGTCTCTTCATGTGTGTGATATCTCCTACTCCACATAGAAAGAGTCGTGGGCCTGCAGACCCAAACCTGATGAGGCTGCTTGTGGGAATGATTTTGATTGAGAATGTCTCATCTGTATAACCAGCAGGGGGTGCTACTGAGCTGTCATAGACACACACACACACACCCAACTGTTCATTCACTGGTCCATGTATCCCACGCATAGTTTTTCTCCATAGCTTTGTGTCAACAGTTTACTCACAGGTCTAAACAGAAATACTCACATTTTGCTGGCAAACACTTGAACATTTCGAAAATAAACAAATAATGCAAAGCAAATGTTGCCTTCAAACAACACAACTTCATGTCAAATCACTGTGTGCTTGATTACACAATGGACGACCGAATGCAAAATATAGTTCTGGTATCAGAAAAACTGTGAAAGAACTAAAGAAATAAAAATGAATTGTATTCATTCCTCCCAATACACTGACACCAACAACAAGCACCAAGACATGACAAAATTCCTCAAACTCCAAATGGCAACGTTTCATTGAAATAGATCTACAGTGAACACCTGCACTTGCCAGCTTTTCGTCGTCTTCTTCAAAAAGGCAAAACAGTACTTTCTCTAATGCAGTTTTTCTGGATTGCTTAACTGATCACATTGTCAAAACAGTAAACACATACAGTAGGCTTAAGCATAAGCACTCCAAATAGACATCTTGCCCTCAAACAACACAATTTTCAGTCAAATCACTGTGTGCTTTCAAACAATCATTATATACTGCAAGACAAAATGCAAATGATAGTTTTCAATATGAGAAGATTCAGCCTTCAAGTGTTCTATGTCTGTGCCATTGACCATTACCAACACAATACCTACAGTAAAGAGTTTTGTACATAGTTAACCATTTTAACCAGCACAATATCTAGTAAAAAGATCATATTGCCAACACTACAATAACACTGAATGATTTCATTTGTTCCAGTTTTTATAATAAATCATTAAATACAGAAAAAGCCATTACTTATTTCTTACTGAGTTTAAGGTAAAGTCCAGTAGGATCTTTTTAATGAATGTGTCTGTATCTGTTCAAAGTGCCTACAGTACATGTGACACCCATACTATAATTATCGCTTTATTTGGATTAGTTGACTATAGTGAACCATTTTCACCAGCACAGTACTTACAGTGTTGTCTATAGTGAACCATCTTCACCAGCACAGTACCTACAGTAGAGTGTTGTCCATAGTGAACCATCTTCACCAGCACAGTACCTACAGTAGAGTGTTGTCCATAGTGAACCATTTTCACCAGCACAATACCTACAGTAGAGTGTTGTCCATAGTGAACCATTTTCACCAGCACAATACCTACAGTAGAGTGTTGTCTATAGTGAACCATTTTCACCAGCACAGTACCTACAGTAGAGTGTTGTCCAGCTGAGGCAAAGCTCTCCTATGAGGGAGACAGAGGGAGGGAGTGTGTGTGTGTGGGGGGGGGGGGGGGGGGGGGGGCTGTGAGGTCACCAGTTCAAACTGCTCAGCTTCCATGTTGAACAAAGTGAATTATCACGAGTCGTCTGTCCAGCCTTGAGCCACAACACTGAGGAGAACCAGCCGTGAGGAGAACCAGCCGTGAGGAGAACCAGCCGTGAGGGGAACCAGCCGTGAGGGGAACCAGCCTTGAGCCACAACACTGAGGAGAACCAGCCGTGAGGGGAACCAGCCTTGAGCCACAACACTGAGGAGAACCAGCCGTGAGGAGAACCAGCCGTGAGGAGAACCAGCCGTGAGGAGAACCAGCCGTGAGGGGAACCAGCCGTGAGGGGAACCAGCCGTGAGGGGAACCAGCCGTGAGGGGAACCAGCCGTGAGCCACACTACGGAGGAGAACGACTTTATTCATCATTTTAATGCTCTTGTTTCCCGTTGGTTGGTGATGGAGACGCCAGACAGTCCTACTGCATGAAGTCATCTGCCTTTAGTGTGTGATGTACTCGGTGGAGATTGGAGACGCCAGACAGTCCTACTGTATGAAGCCATCTGCCTTTAGTGTGTGATGTACTCGGTGGAGATTGGAGACGCCAGACAGTCCTACTGTATGAAGTCATCTGCCTTTAGTGTGTGATGTACTCGGTGGAGATTGGAGACGCCAGACAGTCCTACTGTATGCAGTCATCTGCCTTGTGTGTGTGATGTACTCGGTGGAGATTGGAGACGCTTCGCCGCTGCTCTGATATTCACTAGTCAATCTAGTGAGTGTAATTTGATGCTTCAGTAAGCTGCATCTTACACAAATGGGGGTAATGAGGTAAATAAAACATTCTGGAGTTTAATGAAAGGAATATTTTCTCAAGAAGATGAGGTCACTTGTGATTCTATTCTTGTGTGTGTGTGTGTGTGTGTGTGTGTGTGTGTGTGTGTGTGTGTGTGTGTGTGTGTGTGTCTGTGTGTGTGTGTGTGTGTGTGCGTGTGTGTGTGCGTGTGTGCGTGTGTGTGTGTGTGTGTGTGTGCATGTGTGCGTGCTTGTGTGTGTGTGTGTGTGTGTGTGTGTGTGTGTGTGTGTGTGTGTGTGCGTGTGTGCGTGTGTGTGTGTGTGCGTGTGTGCGTGCTTGTGTGTTTGTGTCTATGAAGGTACACAGTTTGAAGGGAATTTGTGTGACAAAAATAATCAACATTTGTTTGACTGGTTTGCTCTGATTGAATTAGACTTTGAATGAACCACCAGACTGAGAATACAGCGGCCAGTACAGCTACAGCGGCCAGTACAGCTACAGCGGCTCCCCCAGACTGGTAAGATGGAGGTGAACGCTACATCAGATGGAGAAGCGTAGCCTCAGGGGTATTACCCCACCACTATTGCCCCATGTTACAGCCTCAGGGGTATATAATATCCCACCACTATTGCCCCATGTTATAGCATCAGGGGTATTACCCCACCACTATTGCCCCATGTTACAGCCTCAGGGGTATATAATATCCCACCACTATTGCCCCATGTTATAGCATCAGGTCACCACTGTTGCCCCATGTTACAGCATCAGGGGTATTACCCCACCACTATTGCCCCATGTTACAGCATCAGGGGTATATAATATCCCACCACTATTGCCCCATGTTATAGCATCAGGGGTATTACCCCACCACTATTGCCCCATGTTACAGCATCAGGGGTACAGTATATACCCCACCACTGTTGCCCCATGTTACAGTATCAGGGGTACAGTATATACCCCACCACTATTGCCCCATGTTACAGCATCAGGGGTACAGTATATACCCCACCACTGTTGCCCCATGTTACAGTATCAGGGGTACAGTATATACCCCACCACTATTGCCCCATGTTACAGCATCAGGGGTACAGTATTTACCCCACCACTGTTGCCCCATGTCATCCAGAGGGCCCATTACCCCATATCCCCCTGGTCTCTTAGCAACAAACCAAACCAATCGGAGTAAAAGGATAAAATGATGGGCCTCTGTGCCCCCTGCCCTCTGGGCCTCTGCTGCTCTGCCACTCAGCTGCTGCCACTCAGCTGCTGCTGGTGTGTCTGCTTATCCCAGCAGAGCAACAGGCCCCTGCCTATGGCAGAGAATGAGGTGGATATCCGATAGTGCGTGTGTATGTGTGTGTGTGTCTGTTGTGTGTGTGTGTGTGTGTGTGTGTGTGTGTGTGTGTGTGTGTGTGTGTGTGTGTGTTTCTGCGGGTTTATTTGTGCTTAGGTTTGTGCTTGAGTTAAGGTCTCTCAGATATCTCAACAAATGTGCCCGCGTTTGCCGTATGGAGCAGAGGTGCAGCACTGGAGCAGAGGGGCCTGTGGGCAGGCCAGGCACGATACCATCTGGTGACTTGAGGAATCGATAGTCATTTCCTCCAAGCGCAGGTCCGTCTGCAGGGCACCCGCGACCTCTGAGCTCCACCCCTCCCCCCCTCCCCCCCTCTGAGCTGCAGGTCCCCCCCCCCCCACCCCACCCCCTCCCTCTGATGTGACGTCACTTCACTTTGAGTCATTTATCTGAATACGTCACAAAATATGTGACTCCTCATCTGTAGTGGAATACATTTTAAACAAAACAGTAACCTTCCCAACACTGTAGGGAATGGGTAAATCACAGGAGACAACAATGATATCCCAGTGGTGCCAGCAGAAAATTGTAACAGGGGTGGCCAGGTGAGGCCATTGGAAATGTTAGGGTGCAATGGGTTACCAATGCATATAAGTGTCATTACTATGTCATGGCATTCGAGCCGAGGCACCATACCACATTGTGAGCTTGAATAATTCTCCTCTTGAGAAACCAGGCCAGGCTCTGGAGGATTCCCAGGGCAGTGTAAAGTGGAAAAATGGAACTAACACTATACATCATTACAAGATGGTGTTCCTGTGTAATGCCTTTTGTCAAGCGATGAGTATTCCTCAGATCGCTAGCCACATTACAACACTTTTGATGATGTTCATTTCTCAACATAATGAACTTGTCGTTCCTACGTACAGTGAAAACACATAAACTCGTGACGCTCTGTTTGCTTCACACAGACCGGCTATGTTAGCACGCGGTGCACTGCGCGCGAGAAGGAACGGGATGGGGCTCGGGTCCAGAGAGCTATGCTAGCGCGAGAGAGTTCTACTCCGGAGAGACCCTGTGACGGGGACTCGCGCGGGTTGACAGCGGAGCTACGGCTCTCAGTGGACTCGTCAAGTTCACCAACGCGCACAGACACGAGCTATACGCAAGACAATTTTAAACAGCGTCCTCTCGCCACGACGGAAAGCTGCTGTAAGTTGGCAGACCTGGCGCTGCAGAGGACACTTGCTCTTGGAGACAGAAGGAGCGACAACTTGACTAAGCGGCTTTGGATCTATTCACGCGACTGGCACGACCCGGATAAGCCTTCTAATTGCGCAGAAAATAGCTGTGCAAGTCTCGCATTTGCACCGATACGTAGCCTAGGCTAGTAGCGGAAAAAAGTAAAACTTTGTGAATGTGGCACGAGAGATGGCGGTTTTGTTCATATGATGAGTGCGGTGGTGAGCCACCAGTCACCGAGAGCACCGGCTGTGGAGGAACGCGCGCCTGGATGCACGGAACAACCTCGCGCTCTGACATTAACGCGGTGCATAACCGTACGCAGAGGAGGCTTCTCATATTCGCTACACACATGACGAAACGGGCACATGTGAGTTGTCATAGTTCTCTGCGCGTCTTCACGAGACCCTCTGCGCTGCCAGCGGAGGCCGCGTTGTTGAGGGAGTCCTCAGACGCTGGCCGGTGAGCTGAGGGATTTTAGTCAACATGCCATCAAACCTCACCGGCTCAAACAGCACCGCACTGCCCCCGGACGCTCAGTACAACTTCACCGGCTCAAACAGCACCGCACTGCCCCCGGACACTCAGTACAACTTCCCCGCGCTCATCTTCGGCGTCTTCCTCATCATCTTCATCATATGCGGAAATGTGCTCGTGTGCATTAGCGTGTACAAGGAGAAGGCGTTAAAAACCACCACCAACTACTTCATCGTGAGTTTAGCGGTCGCAGACTTGTTACTGGCGGTGCTTGTGCTACCACTCTTCGTGTACGCTGAGGTGAGTAGTGTCTTTATCTGTCTGTGTGTGTGTGTGTGTGTGTGTGTGTGTGTGTGTGTGTGTGTGTGTGTGTGTGTGTGCACAGCAATGTGTGTGTGCATGTTTGAGTGTCTCTCTCTGTGTGAGTGTGTGTGTCAGTGAGAGAGCATAAGTATGCATTATGCATTTTACTTTCCCAGTTATATAATAAATATGTAAATGCTTCCAATTGCAAAATATCAAATGCTTTCCTAGAAATGAGGGGTGTGTGTACTAGAAGTGAGATGGATCCTGAAGCTGTGTGTGTGAGGGTGTGTGTGTGTGTGTGTTTGTGTGTGTGTGTGTGTATCAGCAGTATTAACCCTATGGGTGACCTCTCCCTGACCCTTGTGCAGCCACTCTCCTGACTCACAAGTCTCGTCAGTGTCCTGCCCTGCCCTCTACCTGCCCTGCCCTCTACCTGCCCTGCCCTCTACCTGTCCTGCTCTCTACCTGTCCTGCTCTCTACCTGCCCTGCCCTCTACCCTCTACCTGTCCTGCTCTCTACCTGCCCTCCACCTGCCCTCTACCTGCCCTGCCCTCTACCGTTAAGTTCTGTATCCAGTGTGCAGTTAGACAGGTGGAGTGAATCCGGACCATTAGAATGTACTGTACTGTACTGTGGTACCTTCCTTAAAGGAGAACTCTGAGTTTTCCCATTGATCTCATGTACATGCCCACAGAGTACTGTACTGTGGTTCCTTAAAGGAGAACTCTGAGTTTTCCCATTGATCTCATGTACATGCCCACAGAGTGGAGCGCTGTGGCTGCCTTTCTGCATTAGCTGCTGATTGTAGCAACTTGAGTGAAGTGAAACCGATTGTTTTTGTTTTGTTTTGTACCAGCAGTGCTTGGTAACCTCGAGAAATGGAGATCTACTGTATGTGAAAACTGGCCGGATTTCTCCTTTAACTGACACAAAGTGTGTGTGGTCGCTCCAGCTCTGCTCCGCCAGAGAGGAGAGTACTTAGAGGGAAACTAGGAGTAGAGGAGAGAGGAGAGGAGAGATTGTAGGAGTGGAGGAGAGAGGAGAGGAGAGATTGTAGGAGTGGAGGAGAGAGGAGAGGAGAGATTGTAGGAGTGGAGGAGGAGAGGAGAGATTGTAGGAGTGGAGGAGAGAGGAGAGGAGAGATTGTAGGAGTGGAGGAGAGAGGAGAGGAGAGATTGTAGGAGTGGAGGAGGAGAGGAGAGATTGTAGGAGTGGAGGAGAGGAGAGATTGTAGGAGTGGAGGAGAGAGGAGAGGAGAGATTGTAGGAGTGGAGGAGAGAGGAGAGGAGAGATTGTAGGAGTGGAGGAGGAGAGGAGAGATTGTAGGAGTGGAGGAGAGAGGAGAGGAGAGATTGTAGGAGTGGAGGAGGAGAGGAGAGATTGTAGGAGTGGAGGAGAGGAGAGATTGTAGGAGTAGAGGAGAGGAGAGATTGTAGGAGTAGAGGAGAGAGGAGAGGAGAGATTGTAGGAGTGGAGGAGGAGAGGAGAGATTGTAGGAGTGGAGGAGAGGAGAGATTGTAGGAGTAGAGGAGAGGAGAGATTGTAGGAGTAGAGGAGAGGAGAGATTGTAGGAGTGGAGGAGAGGAGAGATTGTAGGAGTAGAGGAGAGAGGAGAGGAGAGATTGTAGGAGTAGAGGAGTGGAGGAGAGGAGAGATTGTAGGAGTGGAGGAGAGGAGAGATTGTAGGAGTGGAGGAGAGGAGAGATTGTAGGAGTGGAGGAGAGAGGAGAGGAGAGATTGTAGGAGTGGAGGAGAGGAGAGATTGTAGGAGTGGAGGAGAGAGGAGAGGAGAGATTGTAGGAGTAGAGGAGAGGAGAGATTGTAGGAGTGGAGGAGAGGAGAGATTGTAGGAGTAGAGGAGAGAGGAGAGGAGAGATTGTAGGAGTAGAGGAGTGGAGGAGAGGAGAGATTGTAGGAGTGGAGGAGAGAGGAGATTATAGGAGTGGAGGAGAGGAGAGATTGTAGGAGTAGAGGAGAGAGGAGAGGAGAGATTGTAGGAGTGGAGGAGAGAAGAGAGGAGAGATTGTAGGAGTGGAGGAGAGAGGAGAGGAGATTGGAGAAACAGGAAGGGATATGTTAAGGAGAGAGGAGAGTAGTTTCAGAGGAGATTGGAGGGAGAGGAAGAGATATGTAACTGAGAGGGAGGAAGAGATATGTAACTGAGAGAGCAGAACTGGGCAAAAACAGGACCGCAGAAAGGACAGGGTGGATAGAGGAGAGGACAGGAGAGAAGAGGAGAGGAGGGGAGAAGAGGAAGAATGAGGGGGGAACAGAGGAGGAGGAGGATAGAAGAGAAGGAGAGAAGAGGAGGTGAGATGAGAAGAGAGGAGGAGGGGAGAAGAGAGGAGGGAAGAAGAGAGGAGGAGAGGAGAGAAGGGATGGAGAGGAGGGCAGGGGAGAAGAGAGGAGAAGAGGGGAGGGTGTGAACAGAGGAGAGGAGAGAGGACAGAGTGAGTAGCCTAATAATGATAAAAATAAGTTACATTTGTATAGTGCCTTTCAGAAACCCAAGGTGACTTTATAAATAAAACCCCAAAAATACATTGCAATGTGTGTGTGTGTGTGTGTGTGTGTGTGTGTGTGTGTGTGTGTGTGTGTGTGTGTGTGTGTGTGTGCGTGCAGTTCCAGGATGGAGTCTGGTCCTTGAACATGACCGTGTGTGATGCCCTGATGACCATGGATGTGATGCTGTGCACAGCCTCCATATTCAACCTCTGTGCCATCAGCGTGGACAGGTAGGCCTGTGTGTGTGTGTGTGTGTGTGTGTGTGTGTGTGTGTGTGTGTGTGTGTGTGTGTGTGTGTCTCCTGCTGGACCTCCCACTCATTCTACTCCTCATCACAATGGCAACATGTCCCCTTCGTCCCATCCACTTTCTACACAACAGATATGCCTGTTTATTTTAAAGTTCAGCACCATGGCAACAGACCGTTCCCTTCCCATTCAGCATCACCCTTCACGGCAACTGTTCCCAGGGAAATGCATACCTGCCTTTGCACTATGGGTAATGTTACCATAGCGAGTAGAGAGACTCTACAAGTAAACAAAAATATGAATGTCAACAGAACGACTAAGTTGGAACGTGGCCCTTCTGTCTGTGGGTTATGTCGGCTCTGACAGGCGCCCAACCTCCCTCTTACAGCCCCCCAGGGATAAGGCCCTGGAACATTACGGCATTATGGGTAATCGATCTGGCCACTTAACCACATTAATGGAATTTCAGTGCTAAATCACAAGATTCAATAACTGTGGGCCTTGATTTTATTTGCAGTAATGTGAATGCAAATGGTGATGGATAGCACAGGGCAAATCAGCCCTGATGTGAGTGGAGGCCAGAACACAGCGTTAGCGGTATAGCTGAGTTAGCCGTATACAGTAGCTGAGTTAGCCGTATAGCTGAGTTAGCCGTATACAGTAGCTGAGTTAGCCATAGAGCTGAGTTAGCTATATAGCTGAGTTAGCCTTAGAGCTGAGTTAGCCATAGAGCTGAGTTAGCCGTATACAGTAGCTGAGTTAGCCATAGAGCTGAGTTAGCCGTATACAGTAGCTGAGTTAGCCATAGAGCTGAGTTAGCCGTATACAGTAGCTGAGTTAGCCATAGAGCTGAGTTAGCCATATAGCTGAGTTAGCCATAGAGCTGTTAGCAGTATAGCTGAGTTAGCCTTATAGCTGAGTTAGCCAAAGACATGAATAAGCCGTATAGCTGAGTTAGCCATACAGTTGAGTTAGCCAAAGACAGGAGTTAGCCGTATAGTTGATTTAGCCAGGACACAGAGTTAGCTGTAGAGCTGAGTTAGCCGTAGAGTTGAGTTGGCCAAAGAGATGAGTCAGCCATACAGTATATCTCCCTTTCTTCCCCCTTACCTCACCCGTGAGGTAAACCATTACCAGTCATCAGCCATCCTTGTGGCTGGCGCTCATCACACCTGAAGTCCCATCCCTATGACTGCCCTACCATCGCCGGTTGTTGTCCACAACCTACCTCCACCTCTTCTTCACAACCTACCTCCACCTGTAGTCCCCCTCGCAGTCCTAACCCTGACCTTTGACCTGCACCCACAGCCAAAGATTGTCTAGTTACTAAGATGATAGAGAGGAGATGGTCCGCACACTGTTATAGCTCCAAAAAAGCATATTTTATTCATTTAAAAAGGCAACCTTTCGATCCATGTGGATCTTCATCAGGCAGTTTCACTACGTTTACTAAGATGAATCATAAAGGGTTTTTTCAATGGATTGAAATGGCACCACTTCCTGCCTCCTAAAGAGGCGTGATCAGTGATGAAATAATCAGTGTAGAACGGTGTAGAAGCAGCAGAAGCAGTGTGCCGTTGAGAACAGATGGCCTGCGCTATTAGCGGAGACAGAGACAGATCGCTAACAAAGTTATATTTCTATGTATTTATCTCGCTGGAAAATACGATTTCATTGTGGGAATGTTAGAAAGACGTGTGCCTTGTAGAATATGGGTTCATTACTTGCATTGCTGAATGTAGGGCTAAGGGAATGGTCATAATCCGAGGTAATGTTTATTTCTCCCATAGAAATACATTGACACCGGACCTCCCGATCGCCTCCTAAAGGGGAGTGGCAGTTGCGAACCCTACATCACAATGAAACCAGAATTGACCCTGTTATGAATCGTTTCGCTTTATAAACCGTCTCTGCCTTGACCCTTGACCTGCACCCACAACTCTAACTCTTGACCCTTGACCTGCACCCACAACCCTAACCCTTGACCCCTGACCTGCACCCACAACCCTAACCCTTGACCCTTGACCTGCACCCACAACCCTAACCCTTGACCTGCATCCACAACCCTAACCCTTGACCCTTGACCTGCACCCACAACCCTAACCCTTGACCCTTGACCTGCACCCACAGGTTCATCGCCGTGTCCATCCCCCTGAACTACAACAGGAGGCACGTGGACCAGCGGCAGGCGGGCCTCCTGGTGGGCACCTGGGTGCTGGCGCTGGCGGTGGCGTCGCCCGTCATCTTCGGCATCAACGACGTGCCGGGGCGGAGCCAGCGGCAGTGCCGCCTGGAGAGCGAGCGCTACGTGCTGTACTCCTCCGTCTGCTCCTTCTTCATCCCCTGCCCGCTCATGCTGCTGCTCTACTGCGGGATGTTCCGGGGCCTGCGCCGCTGGGAGGAGGCGCGCAAGGCCAAGCTCCGCAGCAGCATGGTGACCTCGCAGAGGCTGCAGGAGGCCGCCGACGCCCTGACCCCCCTGGCCAACTCCCTGCCCTCTCCTGCCCCCCCCAACCCCGAGCGTGCGCTCACACACCAGAACCTACACCCCAACACCGAGCGTGCGCTCACACACGAGGACCTACACCCTGCCCTACAGCACGGGCTCACACAGACGAGCGTACACAGCACCGCAGAACTCAAACTCACACACGAGGACTTACACGCTGACAACCAGCTCCCTGTTCTAAAGCACGAACAGTGTACATATGAGAACCAGCACCCTGTTCTAAAGCTTGAGCAGTGCACATATGAGAACCAGCACCCTGTTCTAAAGCACGAGCAGTGTACATATGAGAACCAGCACCCTGTTCTAAAGCACGAGCGGCACACATATGAGAACCAGCTCCCTGTTCTAAAGCTTGAGCAGTGTACATATGAGAACCAGCACCCTGTTCTAAAGCACGAGCAGTGTACATATGAGAACCAGCACCCTGTTCTAAAGCACGAGCAGGGCACATACGTGACCTTACGGCCTGCTGAACTCACGCTGCTGAAGCTGCCCCCAGTGCAGGAGCACAAGCTCATGGAGCTGAGTCTGGACGAGCTGGAACCGGAACCAGAGCCGGCCCGGGACGGTGTGCTAGCCCGCTCTGAGCCGGTACCGGCCGTGGCCTACCCAAACGTGAGTCAGAACCAGCAGCGCTATGGCAGAACCAGAGCCAAGATCAACCGCAGAGAGAGGAAGGCCATGAGGGTGCTGCCTGTGGTTGTGGGTGAGTGGAATTCACCTGCTGTAGTAGTGGTGTAGTAGTGGAGTTCACCTGGTGTAGTAGTGGTGTAGTAATGGAGTTCACCTGGTGTAGTAGTGGTGTAGTAGTAGTAGTGGTGTAGTAATGGAGTTCACCTGT
>NC_085003.1:34345599-34355599 GCF_963854185.1 Sardina pilchardus
GTCTGGTCTGGTCTTTTTTATCTAACGAAACTGTTGTGGAGAGCATGTCCAAAAAAACAACAGAACAATCTTGTAATAGTTGTTCCAGATGTGTCTGAAAGACGGCTTGGTAAACAGCTCTCTTGAGTGGAACTCCACACTTCAACTCTCTTGAGTGGAACTCCATACTTCAACTCTCTTGAGTGGAACTCCATACTTCAACTCTCTTGAGTGGAACTCCACACTTCAACTCTCTTGAGTGGAACTCCATACTTCAACTCTCTTGAGTGGAACTCCACACTTCAACTCTCTTGAGTGGAACTCCACACTTCAACTCTCTTGAGTGGAACTCCACACTTCAACTCTCTTGAGTGGAACTCCACACTTCAAGACATATTTCCCCTGCACTACCAAAGCTTTTTAACCCTCAAGGGGTTTTAACACTAATGGGGTCTAACGGCAGCCCGGTAAACTAAACTCGTTTACTAAGTGAATAGTCGGGTCACTTATGTTTAGGAAACCTTTGCAACAGTCGCATCACATGCTTTGCACTAACTTTGAAATGATTGGTCCAGCCTACCCAATCACATGGAGCAGGGATTCATATTGATGTCACTCCTGTGCTACTACTGTTTACCACTTAGGCCACTTTTGATTTGGAAACTGTCATCGCCTCAATGGAAACGTTAGTGAACTATAGTAAACTCCAGACTAGTATCTCCCTCTCCAATGGTGTGTTGTCTATAGATATATGTACTGTATGGTATATAACCTGCATCAGAATGAGGTTTGTGGTCTATAGATATATGGTCTATAGATATATGGTATATAACCTGCATCAGAATGAGGTTTGTGGTATATAGATATATGGTCTATAGATATATGGTATATGACCTGCATCAGAATGAGGTTTGTGGTCTATAGATATACGATATATAGATATATGGTATATAACCTGCATCAGAATGAGGTTTGTGGTATATAGATATATGGTCTATAGATATATGGTATATGACCTGCATCAGAATGAGGTTTGTGGTATATAGATGGAATATAGATATATGGTATATGACCTGCATCAGAATGAGGTTTGTGGTCTATAGATATATGGTATATAACCTGAAGACCCTTCTTTTTTTACTCTGAATCTTGTTCCGTGTTGTAATGTGGGATTTCTCTGGGTTCCGTGTTGTAATGCGGGAGTTGTCTGGGTTCCGTGTTGTAATGTGGGATTTCTCTGGGTTCCGTTCTGTAATGTGGGAGTTCTCTGGGTTCAGTTCTGTAATGTGGGAGTTCTCTTGGTTCAGTGTTGTAAAGTGGGAGTTCTACGGGTTCTGTGTTGTAAAGTGGGAGTTCTCTTGGTTCTGTGTTGTAAAGTGGGAGTTCTCTTGGTTCTGTGTTGTAAAGTGGGAGTTCTCTTGGTTCTGTGTTGTAATGTGGGAGTTCTCTTGGTTCTGTGTTGTAATGTGGGAGTTCTCTTGGTTCTGTGTTGTAATGTGGGAGTTATCTTGGTTCTGTGTTGTAATGTGGGAGTTCTCTTGGTTCTGTGTTGTAATGTGGGAGTTCTCTTGGTTCTGTGTTGTAATGTGGGAGTTATCTTGGTTCTGTGTTGTAATGTGGGAGTTCTCTTGGTTCTGTGTTGTAATGTGGGAGTTCTCTTGGTTCTGTGTTGTAATGTGGGGGAGTCAGGCGGCAGGTAAGGCTCCTCATGCAGCTTTTAGCAGCTCAGGGTCCCATCAGCCTGCATTACCATCAACCTCCCTCAGCTCTGCCTGTCTGCTGTGACAACCTCCGTCACAGACCAACCCCCCCCCCCCTCCACACACACACACACACACACACACACACACACACTTCCTGTCCCCAGTCTCCACTCTCAGGCCCAAGCTGACGTCAGCAGAGCTACAGCAGGGTTGCTTTCCATCTGATGTCTGAGGCACGACTGTAACTGCGTAAACTTCACTCTGTAACTCCGTAAACTTGACGAGGTTTTCCTGAAACCTGATGCCTTTTCATCTGATGTCTGAGGCACTAACTTTGGGTCTACCATTGAGGGGGTTAAACTTGCGGCATATTTATTTATCAATTCATTTATTTATTGAATCATTTTCTTCTGCAAAAGCTCACCAGGAGTGTGTGTGTTCTGAGACAGACCTGTGGTGTTTTTGAGAGTTGTGGAGTGTTTTTGAGAGAGTTGTGGAGTGTTTTGAGATAGTTCCAAGACCCCAGTATTTTAAGGAAAACATTCATTTGTTTACAATACTTAACCGTTGAATATTTCCTAATTCTTTCTTTTAAGGCATTAAGATCAATTTCCAAAAGATGATTTTACCATGTGTTCCAATACTTTTGGAGGGCACTGTATCTCCACCAGCCAACCACGGCATTAGTGAACATTAGCGTTGTGGCTAACTAATGTTCAGCTGCTGAATATGGCATTAGTGAACGTTAGCGTTGTGGCTATCTAACGTTCAGCTGCTGAATATGGCATTAGTGAACGTTAGCGTTGAGGCTATCTAACGTTCAGCTGCTGAATATGGCATTAGTGAACGTTAGCGTTGAGGCTATCTAACGTTCAGCTGCTGAATATGGCATTAGTGAACGTTAGCGTTGTGGCTAACTAACGTTCAGATGACGGTGAAGACAGACGATTACTGAAGACGAGAGATAATTCCAGTGCTGTTAGGAAGTTACTCACTAGAGCCTCGTTAATGTTGCACTCATTCTCACAAATGTCTTCACTGATGTTCCAATAGGGCAACACCAACAACAACAACAACAACAACAAGTGTTGCTGAAATGAATGAGACGTCTGTAGTATTTGCCCTGGCATGTGGAGCTCAGTACGGATCAAAGACTCGGCTGTCTTGCAAGTGAGTGTAACAGCACTCACTATCCTAATAGCACAACATTAAAACATGACAGCAGAAGAGGCCTGGTCCACAGAAAGCTTTATTAAGATGTGATCCAATCTGCTGCAGCAGGGCTGAGAGACCGGGATTACAGTACGTGCTCTCGGCACGGGCCAGCCTGCACCACACCACCACACCAGCAGCCCACCACACCAGCGGACCAGCAGGCCAAGAAGAAGGTTCCTGCTGGAGGACAGTGATGACCCCAGCTCTGTTTCCACAGCGATGACCCCAGCTCTGTTTCCACAGTGATGACCCCAGCTCCGTTTCCACAGCGATGACCCCAGCTGCGTTTCCACAGCGATGACCCCAGCTCTGTTTCCACAGTGATGACCCCAGCGCCGTTTCCACAGTGATGACCCCAGCGCCGTTTCCACAGTGATGACCCCAGCTGCGTTTCCACAGTGATGACCCCAGCGCCGTTTCCACAGTGATGACCCCAGCGCCGTTTCCATAGCACACGCCAGTCCGTAGGCCAGCATGGAGTCTGAACTCTTCACCTTCTCCACCTCCACGCCCTGGATCTGAACTACTTCCTGTGGGCTACAGAACTACTTCCTGTGGGCTACAGAACTACTTCCTGTGGGCTAGATCTTCACCTTCTCCACCTCCATGCCCTGGATCTGAATTACTTCCTGTCCCCCAGAGGCGTTGCCCTGGCAACAGTTGTGCTGGTGATCTCTCCAATCCTAGGGGAGAGGGTGAGACAGATGACGATGAGAGGCATGCCACTAGCACACACACACACCCCACTAACACACACACACACACACACACACCCCACTAACACACACACACACACACACACACACACACCCCAATAACACACACTCTCCACCCCACTAACACACACACACGCACACCCCACTAACACACACTCTCCACCCCACTAGCACACAAACACACACACCCCACTAACACACACTCCTGTGCTGCAAACACACACACACTCCTGCGCTGCGTACACACACACACACACTCCTGCGCTGCAAACACACACACACACACACACACACACGCACACACACACACACACACACACTCCTGCGCTGCAAACACACACACACACACACACACACACACACACACACACACACACTCCTGCGCTGCAAACACACACACACACACACACACACACACACTCCTGCGCTGCAAACACACACACACACACACACGCACACGCACACGCACACACACACACACACACACACTCCTGCGCTGCAAACACACACACACACACACACACACACACACACGCACACACACACACACACACACTCCTGCGCTGCAAACACACACACACACACACACACACACACACACACACACACACACACACACACACACTCCTGCGCTGCGTATACACACCTTTCTCTGGCAGAAGGTGGAGCAGTAGTTGACCTTGTGGCATCCTGTGCACTCACTCACCGCATCACGGCCGCAGTTCACACACATTTGCTGTAAAACAACACACACACACACACACACACACACACACACACAGTTTACACACATTTGCTGTAAAACAACACACACACACACACACACAGTTTACACACATTTGCTGTAAAACAACACACACACACAGTTCACGCACAGTTTACACACATTTGCTGTAAAACAACACACACACACACACACACAGTTTACACACATTTGCTGTAAAACAACACACACACACACACACACAGTTTACACACATTTGCTGTAAAACAACACACACACACAGTTCACGCACAGTTTACACACATTTGCTGTAAAACAACACACACACACACACACACACACAGCTCACACACATTTGCTATAAAACAACACACACACACACACAATTCACATACATTTGCTATAAAACAACACACACACACACACACACACACACACACACACACACACACGAGTTCACACACAATTGCTGTGTGTGTGTGTGTGTGTGTGTGTGTGTTCTAGATAGATAGATAGATACTTTATTGATTGACTTTATTGATTCTTGCCTTGATGAGGATCTCTGTGGTTTTGTCTGTGTGTGTGTGTGTGTGTGTGTGTGTGTGTGTGTGTGTGTGTGTGTGTTCTTGCCTTGATGAGGATCTCTGTGGTTTTGTCTGTGTGTGTGTGTGTGTGTGTGTGTGTGTGTGTGTGTGTGTGTGTTTGTGAGAGTGTGTGTTCTTGCCTTGATGAGGATCTCTGTGGTTTTTCCTTCAGGGTCTTCAGGGTTCTGAAACGGGATCTGTGTCTGGAAGGGCTGCAGGAGACAAGAGGCACGCAGTGAGACTGGAGTGTGTGTGTGTGTGTGTGTGTGTGTGTGTGTGTGTGTGTGTGTTATGGGTTGTGCTGTGCGATATGGACAAAAAGTTATTTCCCGATATAGGCAATTCTATACCACGATAATGATATATATCCCGATATAGAATTTATACTTAAAATTATACACACATGAATGCAAATTTTTCTTATAATTTCTAAACATTTTTTTTTTTAACAGTTGTGGTTGTGTACAGTAGGTGTAAATAAGTGCCTGTCACTTAAAGTAATACGTGAGAGAAAATAATGACGTTAAACCCAATAGTAAGCCTAAATGATCTAAATGCCATAGCCTAGATTGGTTAGCAACACACATTTGAGCGATGCAAGTGAGCAAATCAACTTGAGTAAGATCCTGGAGAAAGCAGTGGCTGCCCAGCTCCAACACCACATGTCCCACCATGAGCTCTTTGAACCACTCCAATCTGGTTTCCGACCCCATCATAGCACAGAGACAGCGCTCATCAAGATCACCAATGACCTTCTGATGGCTGCAGATAATGGCCTCGTCACCATCCTTGTCCTTCTGGACCTCTCTGCAGCCTTTGACACGGTCTCCCACACCATCCTCCTCTCCCGACTCTCTGAACACATCGGACTCACTGGCACAGCTCTCGCATGGTTTCAGTCCTACCTCTCAAATAGGAAACAATTCATCACGCTAAAAGGCTTCAAGTCCATCACAGCAGCAGTTAACCACGGTGTCCCCCAGGGGTCTGTCCTCGGCCCAGTTCTCTTCACCATCTACATGCTCCCCCTTGGACAGATAATCCGTCAACATGGACTCAGCTTTCACTGCTATGCGGACGACACCCAGTTGTACATCAGCACGAAACCCTCTTCCCAGCTTCCACCCCTGCAACTCAACAACTGCCTGCAGGACATTAAAAACTGGATGACCTCTAACCTCCTAAAACTAAACAGCAGCAAAACAGAGCTCATGGTGGTGGCTTCAGCACCACTGCTTAAGAAGGTTGGAGATCTTGCCCTGGTCATAGATGGCTGTTCCACCTCCCTATCACCAGAGGCGCGGAATCTGGGTGTTATCATCGACCCCACCCTCTCATTCCGGTCTCACATCAAGAACATCACCAAATCTGCCTTCTTCCACTTGCGCAACATCTCAAGACTCCGGTCATCACTATCCGACTCAGTTACTGAGACTCTCATCCACTCATTCATCACCTCCCGCCTGGACTACTGTAATGGTGTTCTGTCTGGGCTGCCTAGTAAGGCCCTGGACAGATTGCAGTATGTCCAAAACTCAGCTGCCAGGGTGCTAACTCACACCAAGCCCTGGCAGCACATCACCCCCATACTCAAGAAACTCCACTGGCTCCCTGTCAAAGCACGCATCACATACAAAATCCTCCTCCTCACGTACAAATCACTACACTCACTGGCACCCAAGTACATTACTGATCTCCTCCACCCCTACTCCCAATCACAGTCCCTGCGCTCCACAGGCAAGGATCTACTCACCATTCCCCGCACCAAACTAAAGACCTTTGGTGATAGGGCCTTCTGCGTAACTGCCCCTACCCTATGGAACAACCTACCATCTCCCATCCGTTCTGCCACCTCCCTGTCAATGTTCAAAAAGCACCTGAAAACACACCTCTTCTCTCTGACCTACCCCTCTTAGCCCCCCACCCCCTCCCACCCTCCCCACTCCTACTCTTGTTAAGCGACCTTGAGTATCTTGAAAGGCGCTATATAAATGTAATTTATTATTATTATTATTATTATTGATATTAGCCTATACTTGTGTGGCTATGGCTATGGCTATGGCTATGGCTATGGCTATGGCTATGGCTATGGCTATGGCTATGGTTATTTAGCAGACGCCTTTGTCCAAAGCGACATACAAATAAATAACAATACAAATTAAATTAACAGTGAACAATTACAAACTAGGGAGAATAGTAATATTATCAGTAGAACAATAATTTTAAGCACTAACCTAATGAGAAATAAAACAGTGAAATGAGAATAGCAATCAAATAAGTCACTCAGTTAATTATATATGATAATAATAACTAAAGCATGGTATGGCTAAATTTAAGGACAATAGCAAAATAAATTTCAAATTCTATCAATAGACAAATTATAACAAAACAATACTATTATACAAACCATAATACATCACAAACTCAAAGGACTAAATGCATATTAAATAAATATGCCTTAAGACCCCTCTTAAAAGATCCAAAGCTGTTGCTGGAACGGAGAGCACTGGGCAACTCATTCCACCAACATGGAACCACTGAAGAATAGGATCTACAATTTGACCTAGCATGTATGGTTGGTCGACATAACAGACGCTCCTCAGAAGATCGCAATGGGCGGTTGGGAATGTACATCGTGATTAAAGAACTGAAGTAGCTGGGAGCAGATCCAGTCAGTGTCCTATAGGCCAGAGTGAGAGATTTAAATTTAATTCTGGCTACTATAGGGAGCCAGTGGAGAGTAACTAGGAGAGGGGTTACATGTGTCCTCTTTGGCTGATTGAAGACCAGTCGTGCTGCAGCATTCTGAATCAACTGTAGTGGTCTTAATACACAAGCAGGTAGGCCAGCTAACAGAGAATTACAGTAGTCCAGCTTGGAGATAACCATTGCTTGTACAAGAAGCTGAGTGGAATCTTGTGTCAGATAAGGTCTGATCTTCCTAATGTTGTACAGGGTATACCGACATGACTTTGCAATTGAGGCAACATGCTCAGAGAAAGTAAGTTGGTCATCAATTATGACACCCAAGTTACGTGCCGATCTGGTTGGAGTCAGTGAGGATGAATCAAGCTGGATATTGATCTGTTGGGGAATAGCTGTTTTTGCTGGAAACACCAAGAGCTCAGTTTTGGAAAGATTAAGCTGAAGGTGCTGATCCTTCATCCAGATTGAAATGTCCTTCAGGCATGCAGAGATCCGATGGGAAACACTAGAGTCCTCAGGTGGGAAGGATAGGAAAAGTTGAGTGTCGTCCGCATAGCAATGATATTCAAATCCATGAGAGCGAATAATCCCACCTAAAGAAGTGGTGTAAATAGAGAAAAGGAGGGGCCCTAATACTGATCCTTGGGGGACTCCTGTAGTGAGGTCATGAGACTTTGATATCTGTCCCTGCCAAGACACGCTAAAAGAACGCCCTTTAAGGTAAGACTTGAACCAGTCAAGAGCTTTCCCAGAAATTCCCAATTCATATAGTGTAGAAAGGAGAATGTCATGGTTAACCGTATCAAAGGCTGCAGATAAATCTAACAGAATTAACACTGATGACTGAGCAGAGGATTGTGATTGTGTGTTACAATAGCATCACTTAAACTACGGTAGCAGCAATGTCTCGCTGTTAATAGCACTGCTGCGCATACCAGTGTGCGTGAGGGGGGGAAAGACACACAGCCACAGGCTAGCTTTTAGGGGAGACCTGCCTTGCGCGCACCGCTTCTTCAGAAGAACATAGTCATTCTTAAACGTATTGTAAAGTAGCCTAACATTAGGTGTTGTGACATTTTTAATTTCAGGGTATTGCAATACTTTTGTTGTATCGGTGCACCGTGCAACACTAGTCTTTAAGCCAACGTCAAAAAAGTTTCATTTGTTTACTATTAGCTGCCTGCGTTCATTTGCCTGGCCACCCATCCCCAGTCAGTAAATTAAGTTTACGTTGCCCGCTGTGAGAAGCGGCAACGCACCTGCAGTTAAATTGTCTGAGCAGTCACAGCCACACACGTTAAAATTACGATATAAACGGTAGAGGACTGTATCGTACGATAGACATTTTTCTGTCGTACAACGATATATACCGTAATATCGCACAGCACTAGTTATGGGATGTATCCCGTGTCTGTAGTGTGTGTAGTGTGTGTGTGTGTGTCCCGTGTCTTTGAGTGTGTACATGTGTATTATGGGATGTATCCCGTGTCCACTCACGTCCTTCCTGAGGCTGTCGGGGCAGCTGGTGCAGGTGGAACAGCTGGTGCTGGTGCTGGCTGTGTGGGCATTAGTGGCGCTTGCGGTTCCGTGGGCCAGGCTGCCGGTTCCGTGGGCATTAGTGGCGGTTCCGTGGGCATTAGTGGCGGTTCCGTGGGCCAGGCTGGACTGCTTGGCCTGCTCGATAAGAACCTTCAGCTGCTGGGCGGCGTTGAGGAGAGTGCTGGCCGCCTCCTCCAGCTGTTGCCACGGGCGCTGATCCACATCCAGCCCGTTGCCAAGGTTACTCAGCCCGTTGCCAAGGTTACTCAGCTGACTCAGGACCGGCGGAGACGCTTTGGGCGGGACCACAGCCGGGGGAGGAGCTAAGGCCAGGGCCGGCAGCGTCGTCAGCACTGACCACACACACACACACACACACACACACACACACACACACACACACACACACACACACACACACACACACACACACACACACACATATTACACACACACACACACACACACACACACACACACACACACATATTACACACACACACACACACACACACACACACACGCACAGTAAGAACTCCACGTATACAAAGGAAAACCACACACACACAGCTGACCTCTTAAAATGGGAACATGGTCTTGATCCCAATTCTGTTTCAGTCAGGCCTGCTTCCAACACAAACCTACTTTACAGACGGGCTGGATCCACCCCTCCTCTCCTCCATCACCTACTCTACCTTTTAGACGGGCTGGAGCAGCTTGGGGTGGAGGGAGAGATGGAGAGAGAGATGGAGAGATGTCTCTCCTCCATCTAATTCACATCCCCCTCTCCTCTCCTCTCCTCCATCACCTCACTCACATCCCCCTCTCCTCTCC
>NC_085003.1:34360599-34363099 GCF_963854185.1 Sardina pilchardus
CAAAAAATACTTGTTTTTTCCTGCGAACCAGAGTGGGCGTGTCATTGCGCCTTCAGAGGGGAGAAGGCTAAAAGCACGAGTTTTCCGCCTAGAGTGACTATAGTGTCCAGCCCAGTTCTCAGTTCCACACAACACACACACACACACACACACACACTTTACCATATTTATGGTCTCAGCAGTGAATGACGAGCCGTCCTTCGTGCACTGGAAAAGATGGATAAACAGAGAGAGAGAGAGAGAGAGAGAGAGAGGAAGAGAGGGAGAGAGAGGGAGAGAGAGGGAAAGAGAGAGAGCGAGAGAGAAAGAAGGAGGGATGTAAGTTAGTCAGTATTCTGAATTGGGCTCTCTGTAGTAGTGGGGTGGTGTGTGTGTAGTGGGGTGAAGAGTGTGTGTGTGTTAGTGGGGTGGAAAGTGTGTGTGTGTGTGTGTGTGTAGTGGGGTGGGGTGTGTGTGTGTGTGTGTGTGTTTGTGTGTGTTAGTGGGGTGGTGTGTGTGTAGTGGGGTGGAGAGTGTGTGTGTGTTAGTAGGGTGGTGTGTGTTAGTGGGTAGGAGAGTGTGTGTGTGTTAGTGGGGTGTGTGTGTGTGTGTGTGTGTGTGTATGTGTGTTAGGGGTGTGTGTGTGTGTGTGTGTGTGTGTGTGTTAGGTGTGTTAGGGGTGTGTGTGTGTGTGTGTGTGTGTGTGTGTGTGTGTGTGTTAGGTGTGTTAGGGGTGTGTGTGTGTGTGTGTGTGTGTGTGTGTGTGTGTGTTAGGAGTACTCACCAGGGCCAGGTCATCACAGCAGGCCGCACATGTGCAGGAGGCAGCGTGGGGGTTGAGAATGCGCTCCTGTAAAAACAATCACATTCAGTCACACACACACACACACACACACCTCTGAGACTCAGTCACACACACACACCTTAACTCAGTCACACACACACACAGACACACACACACACACAGACACACACAACTCTGAGACTCAGTCACACACACACACACACACACACACACACACACACACACACACACACACACACACACACACACACACACACACACACACACCTCTGAGACTCAGTCACACACACACCTTAACTCAGTCCTAGATGTTACTGCATGTTTCCATTACAAGTACTAACTTGCACCTTAAAACAGAGCGCCCATTTCACCTGCTACTGGACTGCAGAGCTTTTCTTACTCTTGCATGTGTGTGAATAGAATAGAATAGAATATATACTTTTTTGATCCCGTGAGGGAAATTCAGTTCTCTGCATTCAACCCAATTTAACCGAATTAGTGAACACACAGCACACAGTGAACACACAGTGAGGTGAATCACACAACCCAGAGCAGTGAGCTGCCTGCCCAACCAGCGGCGCTCGGGGAGCAGTGAGGGGTTAGGTGCCTTGCTCAAGGGCACTTCAGCCGTGGTGGACTGGTCGGGGATCGAACCGGCAACCCTCTGGTCACAAGCCCATAGCCCTAACTAGTAGGCCCACGGCTGCCCCTGTGTGTGTGTGTGTGTGTGTGTGTGTACCTGGATGAGGCACTGTAAGAGCCGTCCTGCGTAGCGGATGTGTGTGTGTGTGTGTGTGTGTGTGTGTACCTGGATGAGGCACTGTAAAGGGCGTCCTGCGTAGCGGATGTGTGTGTGTGTGTGTGTGTGTGTGTGTACCTGGATGAGGCACTGTAAAGGGTGTCCTGCGTAGCGGATGTGTGTGTGTGTGTGTGTGTGTGTGTGTGTGTGTGTGTGTGTGTGTGTACCTGGATGAGACACTGTAAAGGGTGTCCTGCGTAGCGGATGTGTGTGTGTGTGTGTGTGTGTGTGTGTGTGTGTGTGTGTACCTGGATGAGACACTGTAAGAGCCGTCCTGCATAGCGGATGTGTGTGTGTGTGTGTGTGTGTGTGTGTGTGTGTGTGTGTGTGTGTGTGTGTGTGTGTGTGTGTACCTGGATGAGACACTGTAAGAGCCGTCCTGCGTAGCGGATGTGTGTGTGTGTGTGTGTGTGTGTGTGTGTGTGTGTGTGTGTGTGTGTGTGTGTGTGTGTGTACCTGGATGAGACACTGTAAAGGGCGCCCTGCGTAGCGGATGTGTGTGTGTGTGTGTGTGTGTGTGTGTGTGTGTGTGTGTGTGTGTGTGTGTGTGTGTGTGTGTGTGTGTGTGTGTACCTGGATGAGGCACTGTAAAGGGCGCCCTGCGTAGCGGATGTGTGTGTGTGTGTGTGTGTGTGTGTGTGTGTGTGTGTGTGTGTGTGTGTGTGTGTGTGTACCTGGATGAGGCACTGTAAAGGGCGCCCTGCGTAGCGGGTGTGTGTGTGTGTGTGTGTGTGTGTGTGTGTGTGTGTGTGTGTGTGTGTGTGTGTGTGTGTGTGTGTACCTGGATGAGGCACTGTAAAGGGCGCCCTGCGTAGCGGATGTGTGTGTGTGTGTGTGTGTGTGTGTGTGTGTGTGTGTGTGTGTGTGTGTGTACCTGGATGAGACACTGTAAAGGGCGCCCTGCGTAGCGGATGTGT
>NC_085003.1:34373099-34395599 GCF_963854185.1 Sardina pilchardus
AACAAATAAACAAACACGACCATTTAGATCGGAAACAAACAAACAAAAAAACACGACCATTTAGACCGGAAACAAACAAACAAACAACCAAGACCATTTAGACTGGAAACAAACAAACAAACAAACACAACCTTTTAGACCTGCGCCACCTGACCAACCCCTCGGCCATTTATACTTTATCCCTGCACCGGACTACATCTGCACCGGGCCACACCTGCACCTGGCCACACCTGCACCTGCACCGGGCTACACCTGCACCGGGTCACACCTGCACCGGGCCTCACCTGCACCTGCGCCAGGCCTCACCTGCACCTGACTACACCTGCACCTGCACCGGACTACACCTGCACCTGCACCGGGCCACACCTGCACCGGGCCTCACCTGCACCGGACCTCACCTGCACTGCACCGGGCCTCACCTGCACCGGACTACACCTGCACCGGGCCTCACCTGCACCGGACCTCACCTGCACTGCACCGGGCCTCACCTGCACCGGACTACACCTGCACCGGGCCTCACCTGCACCGGACTACACCTGCACCGGGCCTCACCTGCACCGGACTACACCTGCACCGGGCCTCATCTGCACCTGCACCGGGCCTCATCTGCACCTGCACCGGGCCTCACCTGCACCTGCACCGGGCCACACCTGCACCGGGCCTCACCTGCACCGGATTACACCTGCACCTGCACCGGGCCTCACCTGCACCGGACTACACCTGCACCTGCACCGGACTACACCTGCACGGGTCACACCTGCGCCGGACCACACCTGCACTTAGCATGAGATGTAGTAGTCACGGTTACTGAGTTGGTATAATATCCATGTGCAAGTGCAGTATGACTAAGTTAGTGTACAAGTGCAGTATGGCTTAGTTAGTGTGCAAGTGCAGTATGGCTTAGTTACAGTAGTGTGCAAGTGCAGTATGACTAAGTTAGTGTACAAGTGCAGTATGGCTTAGTTAGTGTGCATACAAGTGCAGTATGGCTTAGTTAGTGTGCAAGTGCAGTATGGCTAAGTTGGTCGGAGCCCACCTCATATGCAGACGGGCCACTCCTCTTTAGAGCTATTACTGATTAAAGGGATATTCCGCCATTTTTGGAAATACGCTCATTTTCCACCTTCCCTCGAGCAAAACGATCGATATTTACCTTGTTCCCGTTCATCCAGCCATTCTGTGAATCTGGCGATACAACTTTTAGCTTCAGCCTAGCATAGATCATTGAATCGGATTAGACCATTAGCTTCTCGCCTGCTAGCTTCATGTTTAAAAGTGACTAAGATTTCTGGTAATTTTCCCATTTAAAACGTGTCTCCTCTCAAGTTAGAAAGTGCAATAAGACCAACTGAAAATGAAACCTGGCGTTTTTCTAGGCTGATTTGACATGGAACTATACTCTCATCTGGCGTAATAATCAAGGCAACTTGCAGCTACTGGCACTACTACTGCTTGTTGTCTATGGGGACTATTTTCAGATGCTGCGTAAGATATCACTGCGCCTATGGTACGTTTGCAAGTTGCCTTGATTATTACGCCAGATGAGAGTGTAATTCCATGTCAAATCAGCCTAGAAAAACGCCAGGTTTCATTTTCAGTTGGTCTTATTGCACTTTCTAACTTGAGAGGAGACACGTTTTAAATGGAAAAATTACCAGAAATCTTAGTCACTTTTAAACATGAAGCTAGCAGGCGAGAAGCTAATGGTCTAATCCGATTCAATGATCTATGCTAGGCTGAAGCTAAAAGTTGTATCGCCAGACTCACAGAATGGCTGGATGAACGGGAACAAGGTAAATATCGATTGTTTTGCTCGAGGGGAGGTGGAAAATGAGCGTATTTCCAAAAATGGCGGAATATCCCTTTAAAGTACACAACCACAAATCGTTGGGATGTGTAAAGTGCAAATAAAAACAGAATTTGATAATATTCAACTCTCGTAAACCCACATTTAGCAGCAAAAAGGACATAGACAACATTATAATGTTGAAAATTAAAAAAAAAAAAAAAAAAGTTGGGACAGGAAATGTTTACCACTGTGCTGCTTTACAGTTTACCTGTCTTCACCACTGTGCTGCTTTGTGCACGAGGCTTACAGAGTGATGAATACCCCTACAGTACATGAAGACCCCTACAGTACATCTTTTAATACCCAATCGTGTTGCCAGTTGCCCTGATTAATGTACAGAGTGATGAATACCCCTACAGTACATCTTTTAATGCCCAATCGTGTTGCCAGTTGCCCTGATTAGGCTAATTGTGAAACATTCATCCTTTATAAAAAAGACTTTCATTATGCCTTCCCAACTTTTTCAGCATTGTACGTTCCACCTCTTTTTAAAACATGTTGCTGGTAGCCTAAAATTCAAAATGAACATATATTTTCCATGAAATGGTCGAATTTGTAATTTTCTACATTTGACTGTTGTCTGTGTGTCCTTTTGCAACTAGGAGATTAAGATATTTGCAGATTATTACATTCTGTTTTTATTCATATTTTACACAACGTCCAAACTTTTCCCGATTTGGGGTTATAGTACAAGATAGAAAATCGATGCACCAAGCATACAGAGAATGCAATAATAACTTGTTATGGAGCACAGAGTAATGGAACAATGTTATTAAACTCGATATAATAGTTCATATTATAGTCAGACGAGCTGAAAAACCTATTAGGATTTAAGAAGGCTAACGTTAGCCGATACAACCACGAGCTGCTTGCTAACATTAGCTTGCAAACCCGAGTACAATCAAGAAAAAATAGGTTATTAAAAAAAAACCTTTCCTGCAAATGTGGATTGCGTATCGTCTGGATTCGGCAAGGACTCGGCCCCAATGTCGATGTTAGCTTCTCCCATTACAGTCATCGTCGTGCCTTCGGCCTCCGATTCAGTATCCGAATCCTCCCCCTCCTCTACTGCCCCGACAGTCGTGCTTTCGGACGCGCCATCCAACCCCAGTTGTTTTGTTGCCGAGTGAGACTCGTCCATTTCCCTGACTTACCGATTTGAGCCGAGTATATCCGAGAGCAAATATGGCGGTGTGTCCTGGGGTTTCGGGTTTCATTAAAATCAGCGCAAATGCACGTTATTTCAACACGCTTGCAAATAAAGAACTTATTAAAGTCCTAACAGGTGATACCAGATTAAATATACAATTGGAAATGGCTTCCGTTTCCAAGTCGTTGGTGGAACTGACAGGAAGGAGGCAAAACGGAAATTACCGAAAGAAAACGACGTGACACGAGATGACGCTCTACACCAGACAGAGCCAATCAGTGACGTCAAGGTCTGCCTTAAGATGTTTTATTCAGTAAGCAATCAACCATTTCTTTATTTTATTCAATACAATTTCAGTGTTTGAATAAAAAATATTTGCCATTCTAAAATCATAACATCAGGATTTTAAAGCTTGTTAAAAAGTAATGCTCTAGAAAAATGAAAATAATCATGATCAACTAACACTTCACATACATTTCTCTGGATACTAAAAATGATCCTTCTGTACAGACCAAAATGAAAGACAACATCTTTACTGTGTACCAAATACAAACATGTTTAGTTCAAACATGTGGGATCAGAGGACAACACACATCTGATCTCATAGTAAAGTCAGAGACCACCATCATTACCATCATCATAACTATAACATCTGATCTCATAGTAAAGTCAGAGACCACCATCATTACCATCATCATAACTATAACATCTGATCTCATAGTAAAGCCAGAGACCACCACCATCATTACCACCATCATAACTATAACTAGCAAATAGTTTGCTCAAAGAAGTATTTAAATAGGTGTAAACACACACACACACACACACACACACACACACACACACACACACACACACACACACACACACACTCTCTCTCTCTCTCACACACACACACACCCTTACCCAATTCGGTCATCAAACATGACACATCCCTAGACAACCTGGTCTTGCTGCTGCGTGCAATGCCCCCTTCCTCTAGTTCTCCCTAGAAGAGGGCTGGGACCCACAAAACATTTATCACAGAAATGTAAACAGGTACCCACTGGAATGAGGGGTTACTTCTCATAAAACTGAGATTACAGGTCAGTCTTCCCACTGAAGAGCTGCTTGGTCAGTTCTGGACCCTGGACACCAGGTAGTACAGGAGGAAGAAGACCAGCACCAGGCCCACGGACACATAGCACAGCAGCCTGCGGTTGTCCTTGCCGGAGCGCACCATGGTAGAGAATCTCTTCACGCTTCCTGTTAACAGACCTGTGGCACTCAGGAAATTGGAATCCTTCAGATGGGAGATAAGAGACAGCACGACCGTTACTCTCAAAGCTTTGAGGCGCGCTGACAATGGTAGCAGTTGGTGATGGTTTGAAATTTTACAGTGGGGAACACCGAAGAAGACAGACACCAACCATGCCATCCAGGTAGCTGTTCTGCTCCTCTGCGTCTTTGTCAATGTCGTAAGCAAGCTGTGAGAGAAGACATGACAAGACAAGAGAAGACATGACAGTTCAGTAGCAATAAAGACCATAAAAGCATCAATGGCAGTGTACGAAAACTTGATCAGTATCTTAGGCAAATATCCCGTTTAGCCTACCGATTTTAGCCTGGAGACTTTGGTCGCCAGGTTTTCCGCCAGAAGCTTATTCTCTGAATCCAACATATCATCCACACTGCCATGTCCTAAGGTGAGAAAAGACATTAAAGGTGCAATATCAGGATGCTGTCATCACTGAGTTTAGTAGGGTTGTGCGTATCAAAACACAAACTAGCTTGGCAGAATTGCAAACTAGCAAGTTAGCCTCAGAGAATCTCATTCAGACAAAACACTCTTGACCAAGCACAATTTGTATTTCTTGGGTAAATGTGAACACCAATCTTATTCAGATGATAAAAAAAAAACCGCATATAATTCTAATTAGTTAAAAATGCGACGTGTCACTACCTCGGTTCCACGACTCAGCCATCTTTCCCCGAAGCTCCACGAAGCCAAAGTGTTACGTATTAGACGTAAATACTGAGATAAGTTAGAGCCAAAAGTATCCTCTCGGCTTGGTGCATATATACCTGTGTTAAAATCCAATAAAATATTTTAGATTAAAGGACACATTGAAATGTAGCAGTCCCCCGTTAAAGACACAAAGCAATTTGTTTCGATAAAAGTTGAGAAACTCACGTTACCAAAGAAGAAGAAGGAGGAGGAAGTCGAGGCATTATGGGATATGTTTATCCACCCATCGCTAATGTCTTTTTCGTTATCTAATGTTTACTGGCCAATGCATTAGTGGGTGGGTTGTGACTAGTAAGTTACCATTCCCGTATTTTTAAGGTCACGTAGCTGTGTGTTTTGTGAGTGTTTCTTTTTTCAGACTTAACACTTGCATGTTGAAATTGTTGCGGGGCACCGTTGGGATTTTCTTTCTCCCGACTGGACTGGATGGATGCTAGTTGTGATGGCAATGACAGCTAACGGTAGCTTCGCTGCGGCCTCCTCTCCTGCAGCAAGATTACTGGATACTGAGTAAAGATTTGAAGACAGCCTGCCTGCCATGGCGAATTTACAGTCCTTCATTGCATTGATGGGTGTCATGGTTTATTGTTTACTTAGATACAGTTTGTGTGTAGAGTTGAGTGGGGAAGCTTAGTTGAAGATAAGGTTAGCTTTGGAGCGTTTGTTTGTGACATTGTTTGTTTGTGCTGTAGAGTTTCATAGTTTCGTAGCATGCTGTTCTATTAGAAATAGCAATGTAGATGCCCATGTCAAATGTAGATGTAGATGTCAAATCATGCGGTAGGACTGTGACCTGACAGTAGCCTAAAACATACTAGTTTGTAAGTGGCTGTAGTATCGGTAGATGTTTTGATGCCATTATGCTGGAAGTAGGTTCAACTTTATGTATTGCTTCGTCATGTGATTCTATGATTTCAACAGTCTCTATGCACGGTGTCTCTTCTCAGGGGAGATTGCAGGGCACCTGCTTTCTGGTTGACCTCTCAAATGGTCAGGGGCAGGACGGCTCAGAAGGCGGCGAGCTCTTGTGTTGGATTTGGTATGTAACCAGCATGTTCTCTCGCTCAGCCCTACACGTGTAATGCAATCATTGACAAATGCATGACTGTGCTTATTAGTTCCTATCAAGTGCTTATGATCACTGTACTTGGCCCAGATATCCCATGGTCTATATGAGCCTCTCGTGTCTTGGTCTGGGTTGTTATAACCAGGGTTGTTTCCTAATGATCAAGAACGTAAATACTGTCAGAGCTGCAGAGGAGGACAGGGTTCTACTGTCAGAGCTGCAGAGGAGGATAGGGTTCTACTGTCAGAGCTGCAGAAGAGGATAGGGTTCTACTGTAAAGGGTTCTACTGTCAGCTGCAGAGGAGGATTGGGTTCTACTGTAAAGGGTTCTACTGTCAGAGCTGCAGAAGAGGATAGGGTTCTACTGTAAAGGGTTCTACTGTCAGCTGCAGAGGAGGATAGGGTTCTACTGCTAGAGCTGCAGAGGAGGACAGGGTTCTACTGCCAGAGCTGGAGAGGAGGATAGGGTTCTACTATCAGTCCTGATGGAGTTCTGCTTCCTTCCTGACGGAGTTCTGCTTCTTACTTGGACAAGAAGGGACTATGTACAGTATGTGTTAGGATCAGATCGATATGTCGGATCACTCAGAAGAATTAGCTGTAGAGATGAGCAGCAGAGTACTCGGCTAAAAGCTTCAGCGTGTCAGCTAACAACCCGCTGTTCTCTCCCCCCCACAGCCACACAGCTAACGACCTGCTGTTCTCCCCCCCCACAGCCACACAGCTAACGACCTGCTGTTCTCCCCACACAGCTAACAACCCGCTGTTCTCTCCCCCCCACAGCCACACAGCTAACGACCTGCTGTTCTCCCCCCCCACAGCCACACAGCTAACGACCTGCTGTTCTCCCCCCCCACAGCCACACAGCTAACGACCTGCTGTTCTCCCCACACAGCTAACGACCTGCTGTTCTCCCCCCACAGCCACACAGCTAACGACCTGCTGTTCTCCCCCCACACAGCTAACGACCTGCTGTTCTCCCCCCACACAGCTAGGGATGCAACGGTTTTCAATAATTTATTGAACCGTTCGGTTTGGCCTGTTCGGTTCAATAGACTCACCTAAACCGCAATATTTCGGTATACGCGACATTAAACTTTTTATTTAATACAAGGTTATTGCGCGCGCGTAGCCTGGGAGCGATAGAGAGGAGTGCTTAGGACCCGGGGGATGCGTTTTCTCTGACTGTTCAGCTTGCCTCTCGTCAACCTTGCAACAACCAATCAGAATTTTACTGAATTTCCCAAGAGCCAATAAGCGCGTTGAAATGCAAATGAAGGAGTCATGTGAGAAGAAACAAACTTTACCGGCGGCTGCATGATCATGGCGACATTTGAAGTAGCCCACGAACAAGGCAAAAAGACCGTCAGTAAACAAAGCACAGTGTGCATTGCAAGCACTGCTTCACAACGATCACCTAATAAAGGTAACACATCCAACATGTCGGCCCACTTGCGCCTTCATCACCCGGCTGTAACCTTAAGTGGAGCAGCACGGAGAGTTAGTTTGCCACCGAAAACCCAACCATCCATTGCTGCAGCCTTTCGACAACAATATTCCTATAATTCCCAAAGACATAACGAATACGACGGCGTATTAGGGCCACGTATATATACTTTGTAAAGACGCAAATTTGCCACTTTAGAAGGTCGAAAATTTGCCACATTATAAAGTCTGTGTAACGGTGTAACCGGTGCCCTGCGTTGATTGCTCGCTAGAGTAGCCTAAGAAAGCGTGACGCCGACACATGTGAGTGTATTCTCTTTTTGATAGTTTACTGGAAAATATTGTAGGGATGGGAGGTTATAGGAGATGGGGAGGCTGACATGTCATTCCAAACTTGGGTCATTTATTTTCCTGACGTTGTACATGCTAGGCTACGGGCAGCGGGAGGTGTCCACTCGAAAAACAATAAACTCACTGCTAAATCAGTCAATCGCTCGTCCACTCGTCAATCACACAACTCTCTCGCACACACACGCACACACACACACACACACACGACAGGAGACACAGGGGAAACAGACACTTTGTGAAGTGGCAAATTTGCCACTTTCTTCTCGGAATATTGCCCCCCCCTGACAACAGGTTGCAATAATGTTCATTTCATTGTTCTAATATTTTTAATGCTGCACTGCACTTTTGTCTATGTTTACATTTTTTACGTTCATAAAAGAGGACAGGGCAGGCACTCCCAAATCAAATATCCATTTGAAACTACACATAATACTACCTCACCAATTATTTTGAGAAGATTTTCAGAATTGTTCACTACTTTTTTGAGGGTGTATAACAGTTAAGTATTTTCTTTAAATGTGTGAAGAACAGTGAGTTTATTAAATAAATAACTACACATTACTTTATGCTGCACTGCACTATGGATAACATTGCCTGTTTATGACAGAAGGCAATGATGGTGTTCTTTTCTTTTAATACATTTTTGTGATTCTGCTTCATCTGTGTCAGGCTATGCATTTAATATTTTCTCTGCAAGTGTAAGTAGAAGCACATTGTTGAAATAGAAAAGGCAAATATAACCTCCTGTATGCTAGAGGCAAGATAATATTGATATATTGAAACCGAACCGTTACCGTGGCCCAAAAACCGTGATACAAACCGAACCGTGGCAAAACTGTACCGTTGCATCCCTACACACAGCTAACGACCTGCTGTTCTCCCCCCCCACAGCCACACAGCTAACGACCTGCTGTTCTCCCCCCACACAGCTAACGACCTGCTGTTCTCCCCCCACACAGCTAACGACCTGCTGTTCTCCCCCCACACAGCTAACGACCTGCTGTTCTCCCCCCACACAGCTAACGACCTGCTGTTCTCCCCACACACAGCCACACAGCTAACGACCTGCTGTTCTCCCCCCACACAGCCACACAGCTAACGACCTGCTGTTCTCCCCCCACACAGCTAACGACCTGCTGTTCTCCCCCCACACAGCCACACAGCTAACGACCTGCTGTTCTCCCCCCACACAGCTAACGACCTGCTGTTCTCCCCCCCCACAGCCACACAGCTAACGACCTGCTGTTCTCCCCCCACACAGCTAACGACCTGCTGTTCTCCCCCCACACAGCTAACGACCTGCTGTTCTCCCCCCACACAGCTAACGACCTGCTGTTCTCCCCCCACAGCCACACAGCTAACGACCTGCTGTTCTCCCCCCACACAGCTAACGACCTGCTGTTCTCCCCCCACACAGCTAACGACCTGCTGTTCTCCCCCCACACAGCCACACAGCTAACGACCTGCTGTTCTCCCCCCACACAGCCACACAGCTAACGACCTGCTCTTCTCTCCCCACAGCTAACGACCTGCTGTTCTCCCCACACAGCTAACGACCTGCTGTTCTCCCCCCACACAGCTAACGACCTGCTGTTCTCCCCCCACACAGCCACACAGCTAACGACCTGCTGTTCTCTCCCCCCACACAGCTAACGACCTGCTGTTCTCCCCCCTCACAGCCACACAGCTAACGACCTGCTGTTCTCCCCCCACACAGCCACACAGCTAACGACCTGCTCTTCTCTCCCCACACAACCACACAGCTAACGACCTGCTGTTCTCCCCCCACACAGCTAACGACCTGCTGTTCTCCCCCCACAGCCACACAGGTCGGCACTGTGCAGAGGCGTGAGGGGTGCGGAGCTGCAGGATGTTGGCCCGGAAAGGCCTCTTACCGGACGGGTTCCTCCTGACCCGGCTGGCCGAGGATGCCACCCACCCTAACCGGTTCCGCTCCAAGTCCCAGCGGGCCCGCTTCATCACCAAGACTGGATCCTGCAACGTGGCCCATAAGAACATCAGGGAGCAGGTCTGCTAAATGAATAAATAATCTGTATCTAAATATCTGTTGGGTGGAGCAAGGTGTGTGTGTGGGTTCTGACTGGCTAATCCAGGGCTATTCAACTTCAGTACCAAGAGGGCCGAATGGAAAAATCACTGGGTTTTCAGGGGCCGCATAAAATAAGACGCCGCAAAATAATTGTATCCAACAATATTTGATAAAATCAGAGTAAAATTCAGTTAAATTCAATTGAATTTTATACACTGGCATAGAAACTAAGAACATAGCCTATTATCCATATCCATAAAAAAATCTTCTCAGACAGGTGATAGGCTGCCACACAAACAACAAGTATTTGAAAACACCCAGGCTAACCATAGTATTTCATACCTGATGTCTGATAGCTGCCATATCATGCATCAGTGGGAAAAAATGCAGTGTTGATTTAACTAGCCTACGTCAAGATAATTAGGCTCATAAGTGTTTCAAACACACACAGTAGCCTACAGCGCCAATCTCTCAAATATACTTAGCATTGAATTTAAAGAAAAAGTAATGCCAGCTCTGCCTCTGTTTATCTGTTTCACAATTTCTTACCGCCAAAGATTCTAAACTTTGAGCCTGCGCAAATCACAAACAATAACATTCCCACGAGTGGAGTGAAGATGGCTCTGTCTAAAGAAACGTCTAATTGACAACGAGAATCGTTCATTTTACCCTCTGCAACAAGTACGAGACTTTCATGTTTATTGTGCAACGAATCCATCGCTGTAAAGAAGGAATATAAAGTCAAGAGGCAATTCTCTACAAACCACAGCTCCTGCACTAACTTTCCCGAGGGCTCGGAGGAACAGAGACCGGGTATGATTGTAACATTTTTGATTTGCGCACGCTCGAGGTTTAGAATCTTTGGCGGTAAGAAATCGTAATTTAATCAACATTTAATGATAACATTTAAAACGAGTTACACATTTGGAAATGTCAGTTTGTGTAGTGATGTGCTGTGTTCTCTGAGTGAAGATAACTGGAAGAATTAGTCTGGCCAATAGGGGCGGGCCGACAGTGCGCTACTCGCCAATCATATGAAGATCTGTGCACACCCGTCAAAGCGAGTTCATTCACATGACGAGACACGCGGGCCACAGGAAATTTGAAGCGGGCCACATCTGGCCCGCGGGCCGCTAGTTGAATAGGCCTGGGCTAATCTGTAAGATCTGTTGGGTGGAGCAAGGTGTGTGTGTGTGTGGGTTCTGACTGGCTAATCTGTAAGATCTGTTGGGTGGAGCCAGGTGTGTGTGTGGGTTCTGATTGGCTAATCTGTAAGATCTGTTGGGTGGAGCAAGGTGTGTGTGTGGGTTCTGATTGGCTGTGTGTGGTCCGCAGGGTGGAGGCTGTGGGTGTGTGTGTGGGTTCTGACTGGCTGTGTGTGTGTGGGTTCTGATTGGCTAGTAAGATCTGTTGGGTGGAGGCTGTGTGTGTGTGTGGGTTCTGACTGGCTGTGTGTGGTCCGCAGGGTGGAGGCTGTGGGTGTGTGTGTGGGTTCTGACTGGCTAGTAAGATCTGTTGGGTGGAGCAAGGTGTGTGTGTGGGTTCTGACTGGCTAATCTGTAAGATCTGTTGGGCGGAGCCAGGTGTGTGTGTGTGTTCTGACTGGCTGTGTTTGGTCCGCAGGGTGGAGGCTGTGTGTGTGTGTGTGGGTTCTGACGGGCTGTGTGTGGTCCGCAGGGTCGCTTCCTGCAGGATGTGTTCACCACCATGGTGGACCTGAAGTGGCAGCACTCTCTGCTGATCTTCACGTCGGCGTTCCTGTGCTCCTGGATGCTGTTCGCCATGGTGTGGTGGCTCATCGCCTTCGCCCACGGCGACCTGGAGCCCCGCGACCCCGACAGCGTCGGACACGTGCCCTGCGTCACCGCCATCCACTCCTTCACCTCCGCCTTCCTCTTCTCCATCGAGGTGCAGGTGAGTCACCGAGACCAGGTGTGTGTTGTGTGGACCAGGTGTGTGTTGTGCGGACCAGGTGTGTGTTGTGTAGACCAGGTGTGTGTTGTGTGGACCAGGTGTGTGTTGTGTGGACCAGGTGTGTGTTGTGTAGACCAGGTGTGTGTTGTGTAGACCAGGATAGTAAACACTCATATGGGGATAGTGAACGCTTATATGGGGATAGTGAACGCTTATATGGGGATAGTGAACGCTGATATGGGGATAGTAAACGCTTATATGGGGATAGTAAACGCTGATATGGGGATAGTGAACGCTTATATGGGGATAGTAAACGCTTATATGGGATAGTAAACGCTGATATGGGGATAGTGAACGCTGATATGGGGATAGTGAACGCTTATATAGTGATATGGGGATAGTGAACGCTGATATGGGGATAGTAAACGCTCATATGGGGATAGTGAACGCTGATATGGGGATAGTGAACGCTGATATGGGGATAGTAAACGCTCATATGGGGATAGTGAACGCTGATATGGGGATAGTGAACGCTTATATAGTGATATGGGGATAGTAAACGCTGATATGGGGATAGTAAACGCTTATATAGTGATATGGGGATAGTAAACGCTCATATGGGGATAGTGAACGCTGATATGGGGATAGTAAACGCTCATATGGGGATAGTAAACGTTTATATAGTGATATGGGGATAGTGAACGCTGATATGGGGATAGTAAACGCTTATATGGGGATAGTGAACGTTGGTATGGGGATAGTGAGCGTTGATATGGGGATAGTGAACGCTGATATGGGGATAGTAAACGCTCATATGGGGATAGTGAACGTTGATATAGGGATAGTGAACGCTGATATGGGGATAGTAAACGATAGTAAACGCTTATATGGGGATAGTAAACGCTGATATGGGGATAGTGAACACTGATATGGGGATAGTGAACGCTTATATAGTGATATGGGGATAGTAAACGCTCATATGGGGATAGTAAACGCTTATATGGGGATAGTGAACGTTGATATGGGGATAGTAAACGCTGATATGGGGATAGTGAACGCTGATATGGGGATAGTGAACGCTTATATAGTGATATGGGGATAGTGAACGCTGATATGGGGATAGTAAACGCTCATATGGAGATAGTGAACGCTTATATGGGGATAGTGAACGTTTATATGGGGATAGTAAACGCTGATATGGGGATAGTGAATGCTTATATAGTGATATGGGGATAGTAAACGCTCATATGGGGATAGTAAACGCTTATATAGTGATATGGGGATAGTGAACGCTGATATGGGGATAGTGAACGCTGATATGGGGATAGTAAACGCTTATATGGGGATAGTAAACGATAGTAAACGCTTATATGGGGATAGTGATTGCTCATATGGATGGTGAATGCTGATATGGGGATAGTAAACGCTTATATGGGGATAGTAAACGCTGATATGGGGATAGTAAACGATAGTCAACGCTTATATGGGGATAGTGATTGCTCATATGGATAGTGAATGCTGATATGGAGATAGTAAACGCTGATATGGGGATAGTGAACGCTGATATGGGGATAGTGAACGCTTATATGGGGATAGTGAACGCTGATATGGGGATAGTAAACGCTTATATGGGGATAGCGAACGCTTATATAGTGATATGGGGATAGTGAACGCTTATATGGGGATAGTAAACGCTGATATGGGGATAGTGAACGCTTATATGGGGATAGTGAACGTTTATATGGGGATAGTAAACGCTGATATGGGGATAGTGAACGCTTATATGGGGATAGTGAATGCTTATATAGTGATATGGGGATAGTGAACGCTCATATGGGGATAGTAAATGCTTATATAGTGATATGGGGATAGTGAACGCTGATATGGGGATAGTGAACGCTGATATGGGGATAGTGAACGCTGATATGGGGATAGTAAACGCTTATATGGGGATAGTAAACGATAGTAAACGCTTATATGGGGATAGTGATTGCTCATATGGATGGTGAATGCTGATATGGGGATAGTAAACGCTTATATGGGGATAGTAAACGCTGATATGGGGATAGTAAACGATAGTAAACGCTTATATGGGGATAGTGATTGCTCATATGGATAGTGAATGCTGATATGGAGATAGTAAACGCTGATATGGGGATAGTAAACGCTTATATGGGGATAGTGAACGCTGATATGGGGATAGTAGTAAACGATAGTAAACGCTGATATGGGGATAGTGATTGCTCATATGGATAGTGAATGCTTATATGGAGATAGTAAACACTGATATGGGGATAGTGAAAGTTGATATGGGGATAGTGATTGCTTATATGGGGATAGTAAACGCTGATATGGGGATAGTAAACGCTTATATGGGGATAGTAAACGCTGATATGGGGATAATAAACGCTCATATGGGGATAGTGAACGCTCATATGGGGATAGTGAACGCTTATATGGGGATAGTAAACGCTTATATGGGGATAGTAAACGCTGATATGGGGATAGTGAACGCTGATATGGGGATAGTGAACGCTTATATGGGGATAGTAAACGCTGATATGGGGATAGTAAACGCTGATATGGGGATAGTAAACGCTCATATGGGGATAGTGAACGCTGATATGGGATAGTAAACGATAGTGAAGGCTGATATGGGGATAGTGAACGCTGATATGGGGATAGTGAACGCTGATATGGGGATAGTAAACGCTGATATGGGGATAGTAAACGCTGATATGGGGATAGTGAACGCTCATATGGGGATAGTAAACGATAGTAAACGCTTATATGGGGATAGTAAACGCTGATATGGGGATAGTAAACGATAGTGAACGCTGATATGGGGATAGTAAACGCTGATATGGGGATAGTGAACGCTTATATGGGGATAGTGAACGCTGATATGGGGATAGTAAACGCTGATATGGGGATAGTAAACGCTGATATGGGGATAGTGAACGCTGATATGGGGATAGTAAACGCTGATATGGGGATAGTAAACGCTGATATGGGGATAGTGAGCGCTGATATGGGGATAGTGAGCGCTCATATGGGGACAGTAAACGCTTATATGGGGATAGTAAACGCTTATATGGGGATAGTGAACGCTGATATGGGGATAGTAAACGCTGATATGGGGATAGTAAACGCTGATATGGGGATAGTGAACGCTGATATGGGGATAGTAAACGCTGATATGGGGATAGTAAACGATAGTAAACGCTGATATGAGTTTGGGCGGTTGGTTCTGTGTGCGTTTCCCAGGTGACCATCGGGTTCGGCGGGCGCATGGTGACGGAGGAGTGCCCGCTGGCCATCACGGTGCTGATCATCCAGAACATTCTGGGGCTGATCATCAACGCCGTGATGCTGGGCTGCGTCTTCATGAAGACGGCTCAGGCCAACCGGCGCGCAGAGACGCTCATCTTCTCACGCAACGCCGTCATCGCCCCGCGCAACGGGCGCCCCACCTTCATGTTCCGCGTGGGAGACCTCCGCAAGAGCATGATCATCTCAGCCACCATCCAGCTGCAGGTACACACACACACACACACACACACACACACACACACACACACACACACACACACACACACACACCTGCACACCTCCGCAAGAGCATGATCATCTCCGCCACCATCCAGCTGCAGGTACACACACACACACACACACACACACACACACACACACACACACACACACACACACACACACACACACACACACACACACACCTGCACACACACACACACACACACACACACACACACACACACACACACACACACACACACACACACACACACACACACACACACACACACACACACACACACACACACCTGCACACACACACACACACACACACACACACACACACACACACACCTGCACACCTCCGCAAGAGCATGATCATCGCTGGACACACCCACCCACCGCTGGACACACCCACATGATGATGGACACACCCACATGATGATGGACACACCCACATGATGATGGACACACCCACATGATGATGGACACACCCACATGATGATGGACACACCCACATGATGATGGACACACCCACATGATGATGAACACACCCACATGATGATGAACACACCCACATGATGATGGACACACCCACATGATGATGGACACACCCACATGATGATGGACACACCCACCCACCGCTGGACACACCCACATGATGATGGACACACCCACATGATGATGGACACACCCACATGATGATGGACACACCCACATGATGATGGACACACCCACATGATGATGGACACGCCCTAATGAGCACCTCAGGATCCACTCAGATCACTTACAGCACACAGTTCACACAGTTCACGGTAGCATCAGTGTGTGTGTGTGCATGTGCGTGTGTGTGTGTGCGTATGTGCTGATGTGCTGATGTAAGTAATGACATTAACCTCTGTGTGTGTGTGTGTGTGCTGGTCAGGTAATCAATAACATTAACCTGTGTTTGTGTGTGCGCCCGTGTGTGTGTGTGTGTGTGCTGGTCAGGTGATCCGGCGCACGGTGACGGCGGAGGGGGAGGTGATTCCGGTGTGTCAGCTGGACATCCAGGTGGAGAACCCTCTCCGCAGTAACGGCATCTTCCTCGTGTCGCCCCTCATCATCAGCCACACCATCGAGCGCGGCAGCCCCCTCTACGAGATCTCCGCCCAGTCCCTCACCACAGAGGACCTCGAGATCATCGTCATCCTCGAGGGTGTGTGTGTGTGTGTGTGTGTGTGTGTGTGTGTGTGTGTGTGCCCAGTCCCTCACCACAGAGGACCTCGAGATCATCGTCATCCTCGAGGGTGTGTGTGTGTGTGTGTGTGTGTGTGTGTGTGTGTGTGTGTGTGTGCGCCCAGTCCCTCACCACAGAGGACCTCGAGATCATCGTCATCCTCGAGGGTGTGTGTGTATGTGCGTGTGTGTGTGTGTGTGTGTGTGTGTGTGTGTGTGTGTGTGTGTGTGTGTGTGTGTGTGTGTGTGTGTGTGTGTGTGTGTGTGTGTGTGTGTGTGTGTGTGTGTGTGTGTGTGCCCAGTCCCTCACCACCAAGGACCTTGAGATCATAGTCATCCTCGAGGGTGTGTGTGTGTGTTTATGTGTGTGCGTTTATGTGTGTGTGTGTGTGTGTGTGTTTACGTGTGTGTGTGTGTGTGTGTGTGTGTGTGTGTGTGTGTGTGTGCAGGTGTGGTGGAGATTACAGGCATCACGATGCAGGCGCACCTCCTACACCCCTGAGGAGATTCTGTGATGATAGTGTGTGTGTGTCTGTGTGTTTATATATGTGTGTTTATTAGAGCTGGGCACATAAAAGGGATATTCCGCCATTTTTGGAAATACGCTCATTTTCCACCTCCCCTCGAGCAAAACAATCGATATTTACCTTGTTCCCGTTCATCCAGCCATTCTGTGAGTCTGGCGATACAACTTTTAGCTTCAGCCTAGCATAGATCACTGAATCGGATTAGACCATTAGCTTCTCGCCTGCTAGCTTCATGTTTAAAAGTGACTAAGATTTCTGGTAATTTTCCCATTTAAAACGTGTCTCCTAGTTAGAAAGTGCAATAAGACCAACTGAAAATGAAACCTGCCGTTTTTCTAGGCTGATTTGACATGGAACTACACTCTCATCTGGCGTAATAATCAAGGCAACTTGCAAACGTACCATAGGCGCAGTGATATCGTACCTAGCATCTGAAAATAGTCCCCATAGACAACAAGCAGTAGTAGTGCCAGTAGTTTGCCAGTTGCCTTGATTATTACGCCAGATGAGAATGTAGTTCCATGTCAAATCAGCCTAGAAAAACGGCAGGTTTCATTTTCAGTGATGTTTGCAGAAAAAAATGCCATGGCACTTGCATTCATATGGCAGCACATTTAAAATAAATATGTGCTATATATTGCTTTTGAATTCGTTATTGAGTTTTGCGTATAATAATGCGATTAATCATGATTAATCAGGGAAATCATGTGATTAATCGCGATTAAAATTTAAAAAATGCCCATTCCTAGTGTTTATATATGTGTGTGTGTGTGTGTGTGTGTGTGTGTTTATACATGTGTGTTTATATATGTGTGTGTGTGTGTGTGTGTGTGTGTGTGCAGGGGTGGTGGAGACGACGGGGATCACGATGCAGGCGCGCACCTCCTACACCCCTGAGGAGATCCTGTGGGGGCGGCGCTTCGTGTCCATCATGACGGAGGAGGACGGCCGCTACTCCGTCGACTACTCCAAGTTCGGCAACACGGTGCCCGTGCGGATGCCCGCGCTGAGCGCCAAGGAGCTGGACCAGACGCGGGGGGTGCAGGAGGGGGGTCCGTCGGAGGGGCAGCCGCAGGGCTGGGGGCTGGTGCGGGCGGGGCGCGGCGGGTACCGGCGGGGGGGCAGGGCCTGTGACGGCGCCGTGACCTCGCGACCCCCCTGGTACGCCCCCGCCGACAAGGACGAGGACAAGAACGCCCAGAAGAAGAGCGTCAAGCTGGAGGAGATCGGCAGGGAGATCCGCGATGAGTCCATCGAGGAGATGAGCGACTGAGACACACACACACACATACACATGCACACATACACACACACACACGTGAGTCCATCGAGGAGATGAGCGACTGAGACACACACACACATACACATGCACACACACACACACACATGCACACACACACACACGTGAGTCCATCGAGGAGATGAGCGACTGAGACACACACACACACACATGCACACACACACCATCGAGGAGTCCATCGAGGAGATGAGCGACTGAGACCACATCTCACAATAAATCTCCAAGCGCATCTGAGGAGGAGGTCCATATGAGGTGGAGGTCCATATGAGGAGGAGGTGTGAAGGAGGAGGTCCATATGAGGTGGAGGTGTGAAGGAGGAGGTCCATATGAGGTGGAGGTGTGAAGGAAGAGGTCCATATGAGGAGGAGGTCCATATGAGGTGGAGGTGTGAAGGAGGAGGTCCATATGAGGAGGAGGTCCATGGAGGTCCATATTATGAAGGTGGAGGTGTGAAGGAGGAGGTCCATATGAGGAGGAGGTCCATATGAGGTGGAGGTCCATATGAGGTGGAGGTCCATATGAGGTGGAGGTTTGAAGATGGAGGTCCATGTGAAGGTGCACAGCAGGGCTCCAGGCTCATGTCCAGTTGCTCATGCTGATAAGTTGTTTATTTATCATATCGTATTTATTGAATCAGACATGCTGTCACTGTACTTGCATTTGGATGTTGTTGTTGTTGTTGTTGTTGTTGTTGCTGCTGCAGCCATGGATATGTAATGTTCCTATATTCGCCAGTATATTTCTACAATAACTGGGCCAAATCCCCTCAGACACAAGCCGTTCCCATGACAACCACCTCATTCCTCACACACACCTGCTCCCCTGTTTATAGCGTTCCATTCACTGGACCCGTTAGAACCTGCCAGTCTTTCCATCTACTAAACCCTGTGGTTCTGTCAACTGGACCCGTTGGAACCTGCCAGTCTTTCCATCTACTAAACCCTGTGGTTCTGTCAACTGGACCCGTTAGAACCTGCCAGTCTTTCCATCTACTAAACCCTGTGGTTCTGTCAACTGGACCCGTTAGAACCTGCCAGTCTTTCCATCTACTAAACCCTGTGGTTCTGTCAAGTGGACCCGTTAGAACCTGCCAGTCATTCCACCAACCGGAACCATTACATCCCTAGAACCTGCCGATCATTCCACCCCCCAGAACCATTAGAACCTGCCGATCATTCCACCCCCCAGAACCATTAGAACCTGCCAGTCATTCCACCCACCGGACCTGTTAGAACCGGCTGGTCATTCCATCCATTCTGATGTCCATCAGCTGATTGGTTCCTCTCTTAGTCCACTAGGTGTCCAGGAGAGCGGTACGGACGTTCCTCTGAGTCCCCTACCGTACCGAACTGTACTGTTATGTGTTAATTTATGTCCCTACTGTACTGTACTGTAGTGTATTGTGTGCTTATTTATCTATTTATTGATGTATTTATTGATTGTTTATTTATTTGGATAAATATATGGTGTATTCTTTATTCTTTGTCTGGTAATTATTATGGTATTGATGCAACAGCTGATGGCTGGAGTTTACAACCACAGAGGCTAACACAGTCCTACACACACACACACACACACACACACACACACACACACACACACACACACACACACACACACACACACACACACACCTCTATCCCTGGAGGTTTGGCATTAAAAATCAAGGGAACCGCTTCCTCCAACTCTATGAAACTCCTATCAAGTATATCACCAGACCTTTTTATCAAATATTCTTTTAATTCTGTTATTTACAAAAAACATCATCTTAAACAGACATTTTGGTGTGACCATGGCAGGAAAACTAAATGGGTTCAGATCACTCACAGTTAGTCTTTTTAATGGGATTAAATAATGCCATTAACACGTAGACCAGTCCATACTCAATACTGATGCACATAGACCAGTCCATACTCAATACTGATGCACGTGGTTAAAATGTTGATGGAACCTTCAATATGTGGGCTGCTGGAATCTTTCAACATGTGGGTAAATGTAAACATGAACTAAAATTACAGCCCATAGAACAACACTTAAACATTAACCACACTGGCAGCCAATCGGTGGGTGTTGGGGTGGTGTTGAGGTGGTGGTGGGGTGATGTTGGGTTGGTGGTGGCTAGAGTTGGGTATCGTTTGAATTTGAATGATTCCGATTCAGATTCCTTGTTTCCATTCCGGTTCCTAACGATTCTCGATCCCGATTCTTGTAAGAGGCAGGGTCAAAAAAGTTGAGGATATTTTAAATGACCTAGCTAACCAACGGTCTTTCTGAATGACATAGTCTGACATAGTCTCAATCAATTTAATTCTATGAACTTTTTCCTTTTTATGAACTTCACTATACATTTCTCACATAGGGCTGTTTTCAACTACAATATAAATATCAAATCTATGAACTGTCGTCTTGTTGCCTCAGCTCGGTTATGCAAACACCTTCTTCGTTGATGTTTAGCGGCTTCTTCTTCCGGTTCGCGCACTGGGAATCGAAACTAGGAATTGAAATTGAATTGGAAAGCTAGTCCCGGGTCCCATCGATTCTCGATACCCAACCCTAGTGGTGGCGTCGTGGGTGGTGTTGGAATGGTATTGAGGTGGTGGTGTCATGGGTGGTGTTGGGATGGTGTTGGGGTGGTGGTGCCATGGGTGGTGTTGGGATGGTGTTGGGGTGGTGGTGCCATGGGTGGTGTTGGGATGATGTTGGGGTGGTGGTGTCATGGGTGGTGTTGGGATGATGTTGGGGTGGTGGTGTCATGGGTGGGTGGTGGTGGTGTCGTGGGTGGTGTTGGGATGGTATTGAGGTGGTGGTGTCATGGGTGGTGTTGGGATGGTGTTGGGGTGGTGGTGCCATGGGTGGTGTTGGGATGATGTTGGGGTGGTGGTGTCATGGGTGGGTGGTGGTGGTGTCGTGGGTGGTGTTGGGATGGTATTGAGGTGGTGGTGTCATGGGTGGTGGTGGTGTCGTGGGTGGTGGTGGTGTCGTGGGTGGTGGTGGTGTCGTGGGTGGTGTTGGGATGATGTTGGGGTGGTGGTGTCATGGGTGGGTGGTGGTGGTGTCGTGGGTGGTGTTGGGATGGTATTGAGGTGGTGGTGTCATGGGTGGTGGTGGTGTCGTGGGTGGTGGTGGTGTCGTGGGTGGTGGTGGTGTCGTGGGTGGTGTTGGGGTGGTGTTGGTGTTGGTGTTGGGGTGGTGGAGTCGTGGGTGGTGTTGAGGTGGTGGTGTCATAGGTGAGCTTGGGATGGTGTTGGGGTGGTGGTGTCGTAGGTGGGCTTGGGATGGTGTTGGGGTGCTGGTGTCGTAGTTGGGCTTGGGATGGTGTTGGGGTGGTGGTGGTGTTGGGGTGGTGTTGGGATGGTGGTGGCGTCGTGGTTGGGCTTGGGGTGGTGTTGGGATGGTGGTGGCGTAGGTGGTGTTGGGGTGGTGTCGTGGGGTGGTGGTGGCGCCGTGGTTCAGTGAAGCGGCGATCGCGGCTCTCATGGTCGTGTCCAGCGGCGTCAACGGCGGGTCACATGACCCAGCGGCCGATCAGCACCGGCACCATCGCCCCGAGCAACAGGAGGGCGGGCTGGCTGGTTGCCGAGGCGACGGCTCCGTTGCACAGGTTGCTGCTGCAGCAGCGGTAGGTGAAGCCGTCCACCGACGGGAACATCTGCGTCAGACGCAGGTTATCGCAGTCCGTGTAGCGGATACACTGACGAATGGTCTTGCCACCTGAACACAAACACACCGCACTTACACATGTGTGTGTGTGTGTGTGTGTGTGTGTGTGTGTGTGTGTGTGTGTGTGTGTGTGTGTGTGTGTGTGTGTCTGGGTATATGTGTGAGTTTGTGTGTATGTGTGTATCTGTGTGAGTGTGTGCCTGTGTGAGTTAGTGTTTGTGTGTGTGTCTGTGTCTGTGTGTGTGAGTGTGTGCCTGTGTGAGTTAGTGTTTGTGTGTGTGTCTGTGTGAGTTTGTGTGTGTGTGTGTGTCTGTGTATCTGTGTGAGTTTTTGTGTGTGTGTATCTGTGTGAGTTTGTGTGTTTGTGCCTGTGTGAGTTAGTGTTTGTGTGTGTGTCTGTGTCTGTGTCTGTGTGTGAGTGTGT
>NC_085003.1:34398099-34483099 GCF_963854185.1 Sardina pilchardus
TTTGAGTTCATTGGGCGACACAGATGTCTATCAAATGCGTCTGTGCATAGCTCACCATCGTCTTGCTTTCCCCCCTGTTCTGTGATTGGTCCCCTATCTCAGGTAAAAATTAGGGCGGTAGTTTCCAGACTGCCTTAGCAGCTAGAATGAACGCCAACGGTATGAAAATGCTAACGGTATGAAAATGACCCACCTGAAGAGAGGATGCTAACGGTATGAAAATGACCCACCTGAAGAGAGGATGCTAACGGTATGAAAATGCTAACGGTATGAAAATGACCCACCTGAAGAGAGGATGCTAACTGTATGAAAATGACCCACCTGAAGAGAGGATGCTAACGGTATGAAAATGACCCACCTGAAGAGAGGATGCTAACTGTATGAAAATGACCCACCTGAAGAGAGGATGCTAACGGTATGAAAATGACCCACCTGAAGAGAGGATGCTAACGGTATGAAAATGCTAACAGTATGAAAATGCTAACGGTATGAAAATGACCCATCTGAAGAGAGGATGCTAACGGTATGAAAATGCTAACAGTATGAAAATGCTAACGGTATGAAAATCACCCACCTGAGGAGAGGATGCTAATGGTATGAAAATGCTAACGGTATGAAAATGACCCATCTGAAGAGAGGATGCTAACGGTATGAAAATGCTAACGGTATGAAAATCACCCACCTGAAGAGAGGACTGTGAAGCTGATCAGCAGGCCCAGCAGCGCAGATGACCTCATCTTCATGCTGCTCTCTAGACCGAATACACACACCAGAACAAATATACACAACCGGAATAAATACACACACCAGAACAAATATACACAACCGTAATAAATACACACCAGAACAAATACACTCAACCGGAATAAACACACACACCAGAACAAATATACACAACCGGAATAAACACACACACCAGAACAAATATACACAACCGGAATAAATACACACACCAGAACAATTACACACAACCGGAATAAATACACACCAGAACAAATACACACAACTGTAATAAACACACACACCAGAACAATTACACACAACCGGAATAAATACACACACCAGAACAAATACACAACCGGAATAAATACACACACCATAATACATACACACAACTAGTATGGATACACACAACCAGTATGAATATATACAACTAGTATGAATATATACAACTAGTATGAATATACACAACCAGTATGGATAACTAGTATGGATACACACACAACTAGTATGGATAACCAGTATGGATACACACAATCAGTATGACTGTTGGCAAATCAAACATCTCAGTTGTGATTGTGAGATGATCAGAGGATAACAACATACACACACTATCATAGCATACCTTAATGCACACACACACACACACACACCATCATAACATACCATAATGCACATACACCATAATAATGATGAGATGGTTTGGAGATGCGGTGCTTACCCCGGCGAGCTTGGCTCCGCAGTGGAGCGTGGTCAGGCGGGGCGGGCGGCTCGGCGCTGAATGAGCCCATTAAGGCATCTGCTGGAGCTCCAGTCAGGAGGCACAAAGGCCCTCTGTGTCCGCGGACCACGCCTCCTCATCCCCATCTGGACCCCTGCGGAGCCCCCGCAGAGCCGCCGCAGATCAGAGCCACTGCAACCACAATAACCACCACAACAACAACAACAACAATCACAACAACCACAATAACCACAAGAACAACAACAACCACAACACCCACAATAACCACCACAACAACAACAATCACAACAACCACAACAAACACAATAACCACCACCACAACAACAACAACAACAACCACAATAACCACAAGAACAACAACAACCACAACACCCACAATAACCACCACCACAACAACAACAACAACAACCACAATAACCACCACAACAACAACCACAACAACAACAATCACAACAACCACAATAACCACAATAACCACCACCACAACAACAACCACAACAACAACAATCACAACAACCACAATAACCACAATAACCACCACAACAACAACGATCACAATAACCACAACAACCACAATAACCACCACCACAACAACAACAACAACAACCACAATAACCACAAGAACAACAACAACCACAACACCCACAATAACCACCACCACAACAACAACAACAACAACCACAATAACCACCACAACAACAACCACAACAACAACAACAACAATCACAACAACCACAATAACCACCACAACAACAACGATCACAATAACCACAACAACAATCACAACAACAACAACAGCAATAACAACCCCAATAACCCCAACAACAACAACAATCACAATAACCACCACAATAACAACAACAACAACAACAACAATCACAACAACCACAATAACCACAACAACAACAATCACAACAACCCCAATAACCCCAACAACAACAACAATCACAACACCCACAATAACCACCACAACAGCAACAATCACAACACCCACAATAACCACAGCAACAACAACAATCAGAATAACCACAACAACAATCACAACAACCACCCCTGCTGAAAAAAACAGCAAGAAACCAGCTTTGGCTGGTAGCTGGTTTTAGCTGGTCTTTGCTGGTTTTCTTCCAGCTATTGCTGGTCTTTGCTGGTGTAGCTGGTTAGGCCACCAGCTAGACATGCTAGCGTGACCATCTGAGGAAGCTGGTCGTGCTGGTGTGACCAGCCTCTCGTTTGGGATACAGCTGGTTTAAGATGGTCATGCTGGTGACCAGCCTGTCAAGCTTGACAAAGATGGTCAAGCTGGTGTTCTAGAATGACCAACATAAGCTGGTAAAAACCAGCAATGTAGACCAGCAACACCAACTAAAATGACCAGCTCGAGGTGGTACGACAATCAAAACCAGCTGAATTACCATCATAAGCTGAGTAAACCAGCTGAAGGTATGTTTTCACCAGAGTTTTGCTGGTCTAGCTGGTTAACCATCATAGGGTGGTCAAATAAGATGGTTAAAACGCTTAAAACAACCATAATAACCACAACAACCACAATTGTTGAATAATGACAAATCAGAGATATTTTCCACAAGCATACTCATCCAATCAAATGAAACCACTGGCAGCCGATTGTCTCAGCCCTGCGTCCAGTGCATGGGTGTGGTTATGGGTGTGGCTATGGGTGTGGCTATGTCCTGCTGAATGACCTCTATCCCGCTGTACATTGCATGGGTGTGGCCAAAGATCCTTCATTACTGACAAGATAGAGCAACATAATGCATCTCTATGGAAGCAAAATTCGAACAGTTCCGGTCTGCTTGAAGAGGCGTGTCGTAAAGACGTCATATAATAGTGGGATATCGATCTCTGTCAGATCGGCAAGCAGTTCAGTTCGAATGTTAGCAGGTCTGCTTAAAGGGGCAATTAGCCCCCCTCCCCTTTGCGAAGACAGAACGCGGAAATGATGGAACGTTTGCGCCTCTCGCTCCGCTTTAACCCTCTCTGGTGTGGCCATGTCCTGCTGAATGACCTCCATCCCGCTGCTGTCCTGCTGAATGACCTCCATCCCGCTGCTGTCCTGCTGAATGACCTCCATCCCGCTGCTATCCTGCTGCTGTCCCGCTGCTGTCCTGCCATCCAGCTGTTCCATTATGGACACATGACATGTCAGTGCTACACTGTACCTGAAACAGGTCAGTACTGAGCACTTCAAACAGGTCAGTTCTGCATGTGAAACAGGTCAGTACTGCACACTTGAAACAGGTCAGTACTGCATGTGAAAAGGGTCAGTACTGCATATGTGAAACAGGTCAGTACTGCACATGTGAAACAGGTCAGCGCTACATATGTGAAACAGGTCAGTGCTGTGTGTCTGATCTCAGCTCCACTCTTGTGCAGAGTGACCTCTGACCCTAATAAGGCATTTCCATTCTGATCAGCCCTGATGCTGCCGCACCCTGAGAAGCTCGCCAGTCTGAGCTGAGAGGAGGAACTGGCCCTGGGCCCGCAGGGAAGTGTGTGTGTGTGTGTGTGTGTGTGTGTGTGTGTGAGAGAGAGAGAGACAGAGAGAGAGAGGCGCCAGTCACAGGGAAAAACACTCATTATGCAGCCGTCTTTTGTCTCATCACAGCTGGGAGTTACAATAACCACTCTGTGTATTAGCCGTCATCACACACACACACACACACACACACACACACACACACACACACACACACACACACACACACACACACAGGCTTTCACTCAAGTTCACACTTCTGTACACAAAAACACCTCACATACACATGCTCTCTCTCTCTCTCACACACACACACACACACACACACACACACACACACACACACACACATATACACACACACACACACACACACACACAGGCTTTCACTCAAGTTCACACTTCTGTACACAAAAACACCTCACATACACATGCTCTCTCTCTCACACAGACACACACACATACACACACACACATACACAGGCCTTTTCTCAGGCTCACATGCCTGTACATACACATACACACAGCCTTCATTCCGACCAATATGTCTAGTCACACACAACAAATGTTAATGCTGTCTTTAGCTTCAAATGTATATGTCTACATACAACATGTGTTAATGCTGTCTTTAGTTTCAAATGTACTGTATATGTCTACATACAACAAATGTTAATGCTGTCTTTAGCTTCAAATGTATATGTCTACATACAACATGTGTTAATGCTGTCTTTAGTTTCAAATGTATATGTCTGCATACAACAAATGTTAATGCTGTCTTTAGCTTCAAATGTATATGTCTACATACAACATGTGTTAATGCTGTCTTTAGTTTCAAATGTCTAAATGTCTAGTCCACACACAACACAAGTTAATGCTGTCTTTAGCTTCAAATGTATCTGTCTACACAAAACACAAGTTAATGCTGTCTTTAGCTTCAAATGTGTCTGTCTACACACAACAAATGTTAATGCTGTCTTTAGCTTCAAATATGTCTCTACACACAACACATGTTAATGCTGTCTAGCTTCAAATGTGTCTGTCTACACACAACACAAGTTAATGCTGTCTAGCTTCAAATGGCTAGTCCACAGTCCACACACAACACACAATGCTGTCTTTAGCTTCACATGTGTCTGTCTACACACAACACAAGTTAATGCTGTCTTTAGCTTCAAATATGTCTCTACACACAACACATGTTAATGCTGTCTAGCTTCAAATGTGTCTGTCTACACATAACACAAGTTAATTCTGTCTTTAGTTTCAAATGTCTAGTCACACACAATACATGTTAATGCTGTCTTTAGCTTCAAATGTCTAGTCCACACACAAGTTAATGCTGTCTTTAGCTTCAAATGTGTCTGTCTACACACAACACATGTTAATGCTGTCTTTAGCTTCAAATGGCTAGTCCACATACAACACATGTTAATGCTGTCTTTAGCTTCAAATGGCTAGTCCACATACAACACAAGTTAATGCTGTCTTTAGCTTCAAATGGCTAGTCCACACACAACACATGTTAATGCTGTCTTTAGCTTCAAATGTGTCTGTCTACACACAACACATGTTAATGCTGTCTTTAGCTTCAAATGGCTAGTCCACATACAACACATGTTAATGCTGTCTTTAGCTTCAAATGGCTAGTCCACACACAACACAAGTTAATGCTGTCTTTAGCTTCAAATGGCTAGTCCACACACCACACATAATGCTGTCTTTCAGCTTCAATTGTGTCTGTCTACACACAACACAAGTTAATGCTGTCTTTAGCTTCAAATGTTTATATGCAGTATCTGCTCATCAAATGATCGCACTCCGACTGTTATGATAGTTCTCAGACTGTTGGGGTTGTTCTCAGACTGTAGTAATAGTTCTCAGACTGTAGTAATAGTTCTCAGACTGTAGTAATAGTTCTCAGACTGTTGGGGTTGTTCTCAGACTGTAGTAATAGTTCTCAGACTGTAGTAATAGTTCTCAGACTGTAGTAATAGTTCTCAGACTGTAGTAATAGTTCTCAGACTGTTGAGGTTGTTCTCAGACTGTAGTAATAGTTCTCAGACTGTTGAGGTTGTTCTCAGACTGTAGTAATAGTTCTCAGACTGTAGTAATAGTTCTCAGACTGTTGTGTGGGCTGTGAGCGGGCACTGCTGATGCAGGGTAGAGCGGGGGGGAGGCGGAGACAATGACGTTCAGTCTGACATTTCCTCAGCGGAGAAAGGCAACACAATGTGATGCCAGTGGTGAGGTTCAGGCCATGAATGTCCTTTTGGCAATCAGGGCACAAAACAGACGCCCAGCGAGCAGAAGCGGAACAAAGAGGCGTTCATGACAGCCACGCAGGAGCGGAGAGAGAGGCCCAGCTCTTCCGCACGGCATCTTCTGAAGGACTCAAAACAGCTCACACACACACCACACACACATACACGCACCACACACATTTCTCTTTACTACACCTCATCACTACGCCTCCTCTTCATCACTTACTGTGCGTTCAGACCAAGAGCGACTTGAGCTTCCAAAATCGCTCTGGACGCCCTGTCAAGGACGCCGTGGGAAGCTTGGACGCTTTGGCCGCTCTGACGTAGTTGCATTGTTCGCTGCTTCCATTGAAAATGAATGGCTTCCGGAATCTTTGGAAGCTCAAGTCGGCGGCAGTGTGAACGCACAGTTACACTCTTCATCACTTACACTCTTCACTCCTCTTCATCACTTACACTCTTCACTCCTCTTCATCATTCACACTCTACACTCCTCCTCCTCTTCATCACTTACACTCTTCACTACTCATCCTCTTCCTCACTCCTCCTCTTCATCATGGATGCATTAAGAAGGAAAGGAACAGAACACACGAATAAAATACAAAACGTTTTTTATTAAAGCCTTATTTGAGTGAGATATATTCAGAGTGGGTATAAAGAACATCGCCACTTCCGCCAGTCATGACCACACACATCATGTTCACCTACAGCTCAGTCATGACCACATACATGTACATCATGTCCACCTACAGCTCAGAGTCATGACCACATACATGTACATCATGTCCACCTACAGCTCAGTCATGACCACATACATGTACATCATGTCCACCTACAGCTCAGAGTCATGACCACATACATGTACATCATGTCCACCTACAGCTCAGAGTCATGACCACATACATGTACATCATGTCCACCTACAGCTCAGAGTCATGACCACATACATGTACATCATGTCCACCTACAGCTCAGCCATGACCACATACATGTACATCATGTCCACCTACAGCTCAGAGTCATGACCACATACATGTACATCATGTCCACCTACAGCTCAGAGTCATGACCACATACATGTACATCATGTCCACCTACAGCTCAGAGTCATGACCACATACATGTACATCATGTCCACCTACAGCTCAGAGTCATGACCACATACATGTACATCATGTCCACCTACAGCTCAGAGTCATGACCACATACATGTACATCATGTCCACCTACAGCTCAATCATGACCACATACATGTACATCATGTCCACCTACAGCTCAGAGTTGTGCATTTCCAGTGTTACATGATTTAAAACAGGTGCTCCAGAGCAGTGTGTGTACAGGGAGAGATACAAACATGAATGCTCTACAGAAAGTACTATAGAATGCTCTACAGGAAGTACTATAGAATGCTCTACAGGAAGTACTATAGAATGCTCTACAGGAAGTACTATAGAATGCTCTACAGAAAGTACTATAGAATGCTCCACAGGAAGTACTATAGAATGCTCTACAGGAAGTACTATAGAATGCTCTACAGAAAGTACTATAGAATGCTCTACAGGAAGTACTATAGAATGCTCTACAGGAAGTACTATAGAATGCTCTACAGAAAGTACTATAGAATGCTCTACAGGAAGTACTATAGAATGCTCTACAGGAAGTACTATAGAATGCTCTACAGGAAGTACTATAGAATGCTCTACAGGAAGTACTATAGAATGCTCTACAGGAAGTACTATAGAATGCTCCACAGGAAGTACTATAGAATGCTCTACAGGAAGTACTATAGAATGCTCTACAGGAAGTACTATAGAATGCTCTACAGGAAGTACTATAGAATGCTCTATAGAAAGTACTATAGAATGCACTGTGCAGTCTTGTCCATGCAGAGAAAGGTTCAATGTGGAAACCTGAGGCCATTTGTTCTGAGTAAGACTGCACTGGCCCACCCCCTCTACCTCTGCCCCCCCCCCTCAACTCCCTCTGCCCCCCCCCCCCCCCTCTACTCCCTCTGCCCCCCCCCTCTGCCCCCCCCCCCCTACTCCCTCTGCCCAGCTCCTCTCGTGGGTCAGCATGGCCATTGGGAGGCTCATTCTGATAGGAGTTCATATGAAGCCCCATCCAAACACTGACTGGGTCACTGAATTCTTTTGGCTCACTGTATGAGGACATTTCACAATTTTGTATGAAGTATAAAATAACAGGAAAAAATAAAGGTACCAATACTAAAAAACATAAATGCAATATGGTCACAACAAAGACCAAGCTATGATCAATAAAATGAACACACAATAAAATCAACAATGGACAGATGTTTTGTATGCAATAAAATCAACAATGGATAGATGTTTGGTACACAATAAAATCAACAATGGACAGATGTTTGGTACGCAATAAAATCAACAATGGACAGATGTTTGGTACGCAACGAAATCAACAATGGACAGATGTTTGGTACGGATAGAGGGAGAAGAACAGGTGCAATATTATGGCAAACCAGGAGGAAAGTAACCATGACGACCTGATCTGCCACTAAAGTTTAATTTCCAGCAACATTCAAATGGCTTTACTGAACAGTCTGGCCTCACCTCATGCTCACACTCACACACACACACACACACACACACACACACTTACCTCACATGACTTTACTGAACAGTCTGGCCCTCTACATGTCCTTACGTCAGGGTTAACCCCTCTGCCTAACCCTAACGTCTCAAGCCTCTGCCTCAGTCAACTCAAGCAGCCTTCATCTCTCTCTCTCTCTCACACACACACACCACACACACACACACACACTGGTGGGAGGGGGAATGGCATCTTCCAAGGATCATAAAACTGTATCAAAAGATCAAGCTTATGTACTTGCTGGCATACCTCACTGTGAGGCAATAGTCTAGTCTCACCATCCAAAAGCATACCACATCAGCACCACACCACAACCATCACCATAACCACCAAACCACACCACAACCATGACACTATCGCAATATATATATCTACACATACATACAAACATACAGTGTTGGGCAAATTAATAGAAAGTCTTCCACAATTCTAATTTTGCATAATGTTTCATAATTACAGAATTGTCCCGTTCTCTTGGTTGTATTCTAATTTCAAAAACTGTTATTGGTAAAAGGAATAAAGTGGCCAACTCAAAACAAAACCCTCTTATGATGTTTAAATGCAGCAGAAACAGATTTACACATCAGTGGACAATCAATTTCCTTCATTGTTTTAGCTCAATTTTTGTAATCCGTCAATTTGACAATTTAGTGTTGCAAAACATTCAGTATTTCTTTAATATTTGTTGTTTTAAAAGAAGAAGAGTAAAGAATGAGGAATCACTCTTCCAATCATATCCATTCCATGACTCTCTATATTATTCACGTCATTTTCAATCAGAAACAATTTTTGTGATATTGTTTGTATCATATTGCATTGCTTTGTGGCCATAACAACAACACAACTGTTAACATTGAAACATTTCTATTAATTTGTCTAACACTGGCAGAATCGATCATGTAGATTACACCGAATCACACTCACACACACACACACACACACACACACACACTGGCAGAATCGATCATGTAGATTACACCGAATCACACCCAGAGTGGCTCCCTGACAGATTCTCCATCCAAAACAAACCAGATCCGTAAGGCAAAAATAAAATCTGTAAACAAAAACATGAACATTTTAAAACCAAATGTGGTATGCCTTTGAATGGCGTTTAGCAGTTTGCATTAAAAACACGGTCACATTTTGGCCATCCACACGAGTCCATCAGCACCATTGACTGCTGTCCCATTCATGGCGGATCAATCCACCAGCCTGTTGCAGGCATGAAAGCCTGCGCACCATTCAATATCACGCTTTGCCAACGGGACAAAAAGCCCTTCTTTGTGCATTATCCCCAGCCATGTGCAACAGACCCACACCACAAGAGAACTGAGCCCATTAACCAAACATTCACATTCATGTCACACACAGACACAACCAGCGTCTCTCTATTTTCTACATTCCATGAAGTCAACTTTCATTTTACTGACATTAAACAGCGTCTAACGATGGTTGGCCTGACGATGACATTAATCAGCGTCTAACGATGGTTGGCATGACGATGACAGCGTGACTAAACCAGAGCAGGCTCCGCCCCCTCAGCTCAGAGCTTCTAGAAGAGAGAGCGTAAACTCCATGGCGCCCTCACGCTCTCATCTCCAGTGAAACTGGACTTTGGCAAATTAGGCGAGGAATTCCTGGAATTCCTGGAATTCCTGGCCTCCTGAGCGTTCCGTATCCGTACAGGACGGGATTCCGTGGAAAACACATAAAAAACGCTCCGTCTTGGCTTGGCTGTCTTCACTTGGCAAGACTGGCGCATGGCACAGGTGCAACACCGGCATAATCACAACATTCTTTGGGAATTTTACAATCAGAGGAACAGGAGCACCATACCACCCTGTAAGCATGGCACCATACCAGTCTGCACGCATGGCTGATGGACTATAATCACAAGACTCAAAACTGACATTTCACAAGAGATTTCAATGAGGTTGGTCACATGACAATAACGAAATGATCCATTCCGCAGTAAAACAAAATGCACAAATAGCACAATCATACCGGTAACGTGGACGCAGATGATGACAATAGTATAATACAATAATCGCATACTAAGAGTAATAATAATATAAGAATAGCATACTAAGAATAATATAGCAATTTCAAGGTAACACACAGAGTAATCAGACATGGCATTATAGTAATAGCGTGTTCAAGGTAACACACAGAGTAATCAGACATGGCATTATAGTAATAGCGTCTTGCTTCTGAGCGCTTTTTGTCGAGTTCAGCATAAAGTTGCATTCTTCATGGCTATTGGCACATTCCCATGTTTAAAGTTTTAACGGTAGATATTCAAACAAACAAACAAACAAACAAACTGTCAAATGGACTTTACCAAACACTCTATTCATAATATACTTATACGATGTGAAATAACGACAAATTAATTGTTTACGTTGTTAAATGCTTATTGTACTTAACATCAACTTTTTGATTTGAACAAAATCATCTTGAAAAGCTATTGCATCATACTGTGTACTCTACCAATTTCAGATGTAGCTATGTGTAGTAAATGTGATCTGTAATCTGTTTCAGATGTAGTCAAGTGAAGTAAATGTAATCTGTAATCTGTTTCAGATGTAGTCATGTGAAGTAAATGTAATCTGTACAAAGCTGTCAACAGCAGCGGTGTGGAGCTGCTGTGCTCATCGGGGCTGCAGAGGAACACATTATCTAAGGATCGACTCTCTGCTGGAGAACACATTATTTAAGGATCGACTCTCTGCTGGAGAACACATTATCTAAGGATCGACTCTCTGCTGGAGAACACATTATCTAAGGATCGACTCTCTGCTGGAGAACACATTATCTAAGGATCGACTCTCTGCTGGAGAACACATTATCTAAGGATCGACTCTCTGCTGGAGAACACATTATTTAAGGATCGACTCTCTGCTGGAGAACACATTATCTAAGGATCGACTCTCTGCTGGAGAGCACATTATCTAAGGATCGACTCTCTCTGCCATTTCTCACCAAAGTGTGTGTGTGCAATGAACAAACTGGCAAAAAGCAACATGTTTTAACAACGCATAAAAGAGAACACTAGGATGGAACCACTATAAACAGGCTCAGAAGAGTAACGCTGCTGTGAGACATTCAAACGCAAGAGAACTAGAGAACTAGAGAACTAGGTGGAACTAGATGGAACTAGAGAACTAGGTGGAACTAGGTGGAACTAGGTGGAACTAGATGGAACTAGAGAACTAGGTGGAACTAGGTGGAACTAGGTGGAACTAGATGGAACTAGAGAACTAGGTGGAACTGCATTCTTTGATATATCCATGTGTGCCGAGTGGATTGTCGCTCTTTGGGCTTGGACAACATGTGCACATGGTAGCACTGCACTTCACATGTGCTTGTGTCTGGTCACTAGGGGACAGATGACCAACAGCGTCTCTTAGCAGCATGGCCACTTCCTCCCCTCTGGCCAATCACACAGCTCTGATCAGTCTCATCTGGCCAATCAGGATGGCTTTGGAGCGCTGTGTAGAATTCTAGGGTATTGTTACTGTATTCTGATGTGTTCATATGTCAGCCATAGGAGATCATGTATCTCAGCAGTCCGGGTGGAAGCCTAGGGTATTGTTACTGTATTCTATAGAACATCATGTATCTCAGCTAGGGTATTGTTACTGTATTCTATAGAACATCATGTATCTCAGCAGTCCGGGTGGAAGCCTAGGGTATTGTTACTGTATTCTATAGAACATCATGTATCTCAGCTAGGGTATTGTTACTGTATTCTATAGAACATCATGTATCTCAGCAGTCCGGGTAGAAGCCTAGGGTATTGTTACTGTATTCTATAGACCATCATGTATCTCGGGTATTGTTACTGTATTCTATAGAACATCATGTATCTCAGCAGTATTGTTACTGTATTCTATAGAACATCATGTATCTCAGCAGTCCGGGTAGAAGTCTGCGGTCATGTCCACCCCGTGCAGCAGGGCCTTCTGGTCGGAGCTGGACATCCTGCTCAGCATCTCGGCCGAGAGGGAGTAGCCGCTCCCCGACTTCTCCTCGAACCAGCTGTCCAGCGGGCGCTTGCCGTCGAAGCTGGCGATGGGCGGTCCGTTGACGGCGAGGGTGAGCAGGTCGTTGAGGTTGTCGGGGGCGATGCGGGCGCGGCTGTTGCGGGCGAGTCTCTGCAGTGCGGCGTGACCCTTATCGCAGCAGGCGCTCGAGCACGGCAGCACTCGCACCACCTGCACCAGCCGGTGGAGCAGCGGGAAGCGTTGCCGGTAGCGACACACGTGGGCCGCCACCTCGCGGAAGCCGCTCATGCTGAAGTAGTCGGCCTTGAGGTCGCGCCACTCCTGCGCCAGGCTGCCGCGGGCATCCACCCGCTCGTGAGGCGTGGCACTGCCCAGCGCCGGGATGCTCTCCAGGTGCGCGAACATCAGCTGGATCTCCTCCTCGCCGAAGGCCTGCAGCTCGTCGCGGCCGTGAGGCCAGCAGGTCAGGTCCAGCACGCGGCACGCCTGCACCACGGGTCGGCTCTGTGGGTCCAGCCTCTGGGTCAGCACGGCCTGGCTGCGCCGGCAGATCTTCTGGCGGATGGACTGGAACTTGGCCTCGGCCACGCGCAGGTTCTGCAGGTCCACGCCGTTGAAGCTCTCGCGGAAGTTCTCCTCGAACTCCTGCAGGTACTCCCCGGGCACGTCCACCAGCTGCCCGATCTCCTGGATGGCCTCCTCGATGCGGGCGTCCACCTGTCAAGGCAAGTCCAGTCCAGGTCATTTATATAGCGCATTCCATACACAGACGTCAGTCAGTGTGCTTTACATTTAAACACAACCAAACAGTCATAGCAGATAAAAGCACTGATGGGCAAAGAGTCATTAAAAAGGTCATAATAAAACAAAAAAAAAGAAAGCATAAATCAAGGTTAAATAATTTGAAAATAAAGAATAATTACCAAGGAAAAAAAAAAAACTTAAGGTGGACTAATTAAAAGGTCTGTTCCCCCCTACCTTAAACCTTGCGCACATTTCTGTTATTCTGAAGAAAGGGAAGCCCCCTGATATTTGCGGATCTTACAGGCCAATCAGTCTGATATCTGTTGACAGTAAGGTACTTTCAAAGCTTTTAGCAAAACGCCTTGAGAACCTGCTTCCAATTCTTATAAACCGACCAAACGGGATTTATTCATGGTCTCTCACAAATTGAGCCGTTTCTGGGCTGGCCACGCCTCCGGCTGCGTGTATTGATTACGCTGCTCGTTTCACAGGTGAAAATGACCAAACGGGATTTATTCATGGCCGCTACTCCTCCAGCAATGTTAGGAGGCTTTTGAATATTGTACAATCTACATTACAGTACAAACAGAAAGCTCTAGCTGTCTCCCTAGATGCCGAAAAGGCCTTCGACAGAGTCGAGTGGCCCTATCTGTTTGACATCATGGAGAGATTTGGGCTGGGGGGAGACTTTTTAAAATGGACCCAAACCATATATCAAGCGCCCAGGGCCATTGTCATAACTAATGGTCGCCGCTCTGACCCATTCCCAGTGGCCAGGGGCGTCCGCCAGGGATGCCCTTTGAGCCCTCTCCTCTTCGCCTTGGCGTTAGAACCGTTGGCAGAGGTAATTCGCCTACGCACTAAAATAAGGGGTGTCTTTTTGGGGGACATGGAGCACAAAATTGCGTTATATGCTGATGACATTCTTCTGTTTGTTTCTTCTCCTGCTCTATCTATTCCTGCGGTTATGGACACCTTCAGTGAGTTCAGTAGTATATCTGGCTACAAAATCAATTTTAATAAATCTGAGGCTATGCCACTTGGCTGCTTGGTTAAATCTGATATCTCATCTGACTTCCCGTTTACATGGTCTGCTTCTGGGTTCACTTACTTGGGAGTCATGATCCCCCGTTCTGAAGGACCTTTGGAAATTAAATTTTGCCCCTATCCTTGTGGCAGTTAAAAAAGACCTTGAGCGTTGGCACAATCTTCCTATATCATTATTTGGGCGAATTAGTCTCATCAAAATGAATGCACTTCCCCGGCTGCTTTATCCTTTACAGATGCTCCCTCTGTACTTAACCAAAAAAGCCAACAGGGACATTGAGCAGGCAGTCTCCAAGTTCATATGGCAAGGCAAAAAGCCCAGACTGAGGTTTAAGATACTCCAGCTCCCGACAGATATGGGTGGCCGAGCGTTACCCAATTTGATTTTTTATAACTGGGCCTGTCATGCCCTTTGGTCCTGGTTACAAGCTTTTTTGGAGGGCAAGGCTTGTGTTGACTCCTGGGCTTGCGACCCACTCCTCCCATGGAGCTTGGTTACCTGTGATGCAGGTAAAATTAACCCTGAGACTAAACATAACCCCATAATTTATAATACCATTAAAATCTGGCGTGACATCTCTAAATTTCTTGGGATAGGGGGCAGGAAGTCTTTACTATCCCCTATTACCCAAAATCCTGATTTCCCAGCAGGTATTAGTTCATCTGTTTTTACCACATGGAGAGATAAGGGAATTCTTGTTCTTGGCCACTTGTTTAAAGACAACACCCTTATGTCCTTTCAGCAGCTACAGGATATATTTGATATCCCCAAATCAAACTTCTTTGGCTACTTGCAGATCAGACATTTTATTTCCTCCCTTACGGACTTTCCTTCTTCCACTTATCATTTTAATGATCCAGAAACATTTTCTCAGAACCGTAAAAATATTAAACAGTTTATTTCAGCTTTCTATTCCCTGCTGCTTTCCAGTGATACATATGAGCTACCCAACATTTCTCGCAAATGGGAGAGTGATTTAGGCACTGAATTTATTGAGGATGATTGGAAAGAGGCGATTGATGTCATCAGATCGGCATCTACCTGCAATAGACTAAGGGAGACTCAATATAAGATATTGCATAGGTTACACATCACCCCAGTTATATTGCATAAAATAGATCGCCCGCTTTCTCCTCTCTGCACAAAGTGCAATTCAGATGGAGGGACCTACTTTCATTATCTTTGGGAGTGCAAGTTTATTTCAAGATTCTGGACTCAGATTGCCAAAATTATTAGTGAAATACTTGGAATTGAGATAAAAAAAGACCCCAGTGTTTTCCTGGTTGGGATCCCATCTAAGGTGTTACAGCTCCCTGCACCAAGATATGTGCTGCTGGAGAAGCTCTTACTAGCGGCACGGAAGTGCATTTTAGTAAACTGGATTAAAGTACACCCACCTACTGTTACCGCATGGTACAAAGAAATCTTTAATACTCTCCCACATGAAAAATGTATGGTTATGGCAAAAGGTAAAGAAGGTATGTTTTGCAAGATTTGGTCCCCGTTCATAGACTATCTGCCACAAGATCTGAGATCCCTTCTCCTTAGAGGGGAATTGAGTAATTTTTGGTCTCAGACTAGATCCTCTCCATAGCCCCATCTGACCCAAGCTACTTTCCCATCTGCTATCACATTGTGTTGATGCGTTGTTGCTGTGGACCTTACTTTTTTTTTTTTTCTCCTTTAACTGTCTTACTTATTTAGTACTAATTTATTTATTTGCTTATTTGTGTTTTATATGTACAGTATTATTATTATTATTCTTTTTAACTGCTGTCCTATGTTTGGGGGTGGGTTGGGAGGGGTGTTGTGTATTGTATATGTTGCCTGCTTATTTGCTGTTCTTTTTGTAAAAAAAACAAAAAAACAACAATAAACAGTATGTTAAAAAAAAAAAAAAAAAAAAAGGTCTGTTCTTAACAGACAGAGTCTAATCTAGCAAACCAGTGCTAGTGAGTGATCCTTCCTGTGTAGTACAGGTCAGCTGTTGACGTACCTGAGACACCAGCAGGTGGTCCCCCTGGAAGACGAAGGCGAGGCGTGACAGCACGGCGATGATGTCCAGCAGGAAGTAGATGAGCTTGACCGACTGGTAGTCCATCAGGAACTGCAGCAGCGAGAGCGCGATGGCGGCGGCGTCCGCCCGCTGCGTCTGGCCGCTGATGTCCTTCAGGTGCGCCAGCACCTCCAGGTAGTCCTTGATGAGGGCGTTGAGCACGTTGGGCTCGCCGATGACCCAGCGCACGGCGCGGACGTCGCCCAGGAAGTGCGTCTCGTCGGCCAGCGTGGGCGCGGCGCTGCGTAGCTCCTGCAGCATGCGCGGCGAGTAGCGGTAGAAGCTCAGCAGCTGCTTCAGGTTGCTCTCCAGCTCCTCCAGGCAGCACAGCTCTTTACCGCTGATGCCGTCCAGCACCTCCATCTGCGGCCGCTGCAGCATCACGGGCAGGCACAGCACCCACGGCGCCGCCTTGCGCATGCCCACGTAGACGCTGGCGCGCAGGCTGGAGGGCACGTTAACCCCGTCCATGCCCAGCCCCACCAGCATCTTCTCCTGCAGCCGCAGCCCCAGCACGGAGAAGGCTCGGTCCACCTGTGGGATACATTTGATATGTTTCTCATTGTATTAACCATTTACTATAGCTTACATATATAATGAACTCTAGTTGCCATCCTGGCCTTAGGAATGTGGAGGTGACCCCATGGTGAACCCATGGCACACAAACACAAACATGGTTGAGGAGTTATTGTAAACATTCTTATCTCCGGTATCGTGATTAAAGCTGCAGTCTCACACCAGTTGTCTTGGAATAATTTTGACCACACACCGCCTGCACGTAGCCGTCCGGCCCGGTCACCGCCAGCGGCTGCAGCGACAGGAACTCGGTGGCGGCGCCGCCCTCGCCGGTCAGGAACTGCACGTAGACGGCCACGCTGTCGCCGGCCGTCTGCTCCTCGTGCCGGCCGTCCACGATGACGCTGAGGAAGGGCGAGAGCCGCAGCCGCTCGGCCAGGTCCTCCCTGAAGGCGCGCGCGATGTGGTGGATCAGGATCTGGCAGTCGGCCTCGTTCATGTACTGGTCCACCACCTTCAGCTCGCACTTCTTCAGCAGCTGGGCGAGGGGTCGGAGGTCGGAGAAGGGCCGGCCCTCCAGGGCGAGGTGGTAGGCGGCGTTGAAGAGCAGCATCATGTTGCGGCACATCTCCTCCGTCTTCTCGGGGTGCATGCGCAGCTTGTAGAGCTGCAGGCACTTCTTGTGCAGGTTGCTCTGGCTGTGCAGCTTGATGGTGTGGATCTTGAACTGCTTGGAGCCGATGATGAAGGCGGAGGTGCGGGACGACTGGACCGTGTACTGACGGCACACGTGGCACCACATCTCGTTGAGCGTGGCCGAGTAGCGCAGGAACCAGAACTTCTTCAGCCACTCCTGCTTGAAGCGCCGGATCCGCCGGCCGGGACCCGCGGGCAGCTTGGACGGGTCGTCCGCGGCAACCATGAGGTCGGCGGAGAGCGACTCGTCCGCCGAGTCCACGTCCGGGTCATCGTCCTCCAGAACCACCGGAACAGGGGTCAGGGCCTCCGCCACTGCAAACACACACACACACACACACACACACACACACACACACACACACACACACACACACACACACAAAAACGAAAGAAACTCTTTCAAAGGTGCTTTGTAGAGCAAGTATGCAGTATTACAGTGATATTTCTGAGATGAACACACGAAAAAGAGTGACAGTTGGCTATTGCTAGCATGACCTCATCCAAGCGCAGAGGGTCCGCTGCCAGTGAATCTTTTGGAATCTTTCTAACCCAGCTAATGACTCTGGAGCCCGAGCTAACAGCTAATATGGAACCAGCTAGCAGTGTTTAAATAGAACGCTTATAGATGCAATAAATAAATCCACAGCAGCCATGGAAACAAGTTTAATTGGGCAGTTACAATAAACAAAAGATCAAGTTCATACAATGTCAACATGACAACAAAAGGATGAACAATAAACATGTCACAGTAATTTGATATATGGAAGCACTTATGCATTTACACAACACATGAGCTACTAACAATACCAACAACTGCACTATCCATCGCAGCATTCTACCACCATACAGCACACACGCACACGTACACACACACACACACACACACACACACATGCACACAACCACACACACACACACACCCACAGGCACGCACACGCACACACACACTACACATGGGCTACTAACAATACCAACAACTGCACTATCCATCACAGCATTCTACCACCATACAGTACAACTTAACACACCAGTGGGTTAATTAAAATGAACAGGTGCAATATAGAAATTATCAGATTAAATTGAATATTAATAGAATATCACCCATTAATTATATAGGTCACCATGGCAATGCCTGTGAAGCAGAGGAAAAAATGAGGAAATGAGGTGAGCAGCTGACCACAAGGCTTAGGGTGTAGTGTTGGGTGTAGTAGTGTTGGGTGTAGCAGCATTGGGTGTAGTAGTGTTGGGTATAGCAGCGTTGGGTATAGCAGTGCTGGGTGTAGTGTTGGGTGTAGCAGTGCTGGGTGTAGTAATGTTGGGCTTAGGGTGTAGTGTTAGGTGTAGTAGTGTTGGGTGTAGTGTTGGGTGTAGTGTTGGGCTTAGGGTGTAGTGTTGGGTGTAGCAGTATTGGGTGTAGTGTTGGGTGTAGTGTTGGGCTTAGGGTGTAGTGTTGGGTGTAGCAGTATTGGGTGTAGTGTTGGGTGTAGTAGTGCTGGGCTTAGGGTGTAGTAGTGCTGGGTGTAGCGTTGGGTATAGTAGTGTTGGGTGTAGTAGTGCTGGGTGTAGTAATGTTGGGCTTAGGGTGTAGTGTTGGGTGTAGTAGTGCTGGGTGTAGTAATGTTGGGCTTAGGGTGTAATGTTGGGTGTAGTAGTGTTGGGTGTAGTAGTGCTGGGTGTAGTGTTGGGTGTAGTAGTGCTGGGTGTAGTAGTGCTGGGTGTAGTAGTGTTGGGTGTAGTGTTGGGTGTAGTAATGTTGGGCTTAGGGTGTAGTGTTGGGTGTAGTAGTGTTGGGTGTAGTAATGTTGGGCTTAGGGTGTAGTGTTGGGTGTAGTAGTGTTGGGTGTAGTAGTGTTGGGTGTAGTGTTGGGCTTAGGGTGTAGTGTTGGGTGTAGCAGTATTGGGTGTAGTGTTGGGTGTAGCAGTGATGGGTGTAGTGTTGGGTATAGCAGTATTGGGTGTAGTGTTGGGTGTAGTAGTGCTGGGCTTAGGGTGTAGTAGAGTTGGGTGTAGCGTTGAGTGTAGTAGTGTTGGGTGTAGTAGTGCTGGGTGTAGTGTTGGGTGTAGCAGTGCTGGGTGTAGTAGTGTTGGGTGTAGTAGTGCTGGGTGTAGTAGTGCTGGGTGTAGTAATGTTGGGCTTAGGGTGTAGTGTTGGGTGTAGTAGTGTTGGATGTAGCAGTATTGTAGTGTTGTGGTATAGTGTTGGGTGTCGTAGTGTTGGGCTTAGGGTGTAGTAGTGTTGGGTGTAGTGCTGGGTGTAGCGTTGGGTGTAGTAGTGTTGGGCTTAGGGTGTAGTAGTGTTGGGTGTAGTAGTGTTGGGCTTAGGGCGTAGTAGTGTTGGGTGTAGTGCTGGGTGTAATGGTGGGTGTAGTAGTGTTGGGCTTAGTATTAGGTTGAAGTCTTATGTGTTGGGCTTAGTGAGTGTTAGTCTTGCTGTTGTTCCTAGGGTTGAGTGATTAGTGTTACTTAGTGAGAGGGGTAAAATGTTTGGGATTAAATGCTGAGCTGTGCAATGCAGTGATGGGTTGAGTGTTCAATGCAGCGTTCAGTCTTCTTATTACACGGCTCTTCATAATGCTGTAGAATGCTCCATTCACTTCCCAGAGCCATAGAAAGAGAGAGTTGCGACACTCTTTGATGTCGCTGCCACACGATCAAAGGTTCCAAAAAACCTGCGCTGAATGGCTCAATCGCAGGAGGGTGGGATGGATGCTGGGGGTGTAATCAATGAACTATTCTAAAACGGATAGTTCCGGTCCTTGATTGTGATTGGCTGAATCGCGTTCGATGCCGTTGTAAATATCATGATAAACTCACACCTTGCCCGCATTTCGTTCTATAGTAATGCGCTAGCACAAAACTAGCTGTGGCTGCGTCTTGTTGTTGCATGGCAACCATTCATAAGGAGGGAATATATTTCTTGGCGGAAGAAAGATTATCTATGGATACATCGTTACATTGTCGTTGCTGTGCCTTTGTTTCATGAAATCTTGCTAGATCGACGTAGTAACCGTTTTAGAAAAGCAATAAGCCACTCGAGTCCGTGGGTTATACTGTATAATCGAACAGCTAAAGGGGTTTTACTGACTAAGAGATCGGCTGTTAATAGTTCCAAAACTCCCATAATGTGGAAGTAGCCTGGAAGTGCCGCCATTTCTTCGTATGGAGGTCTACGGGAGCGTCGCCACTCTGTTTTATCTACTGCTCTGGGCCTTCCCAACGATATTTCTCGAAGACAGACCGTTACTAAATATAACAGACCGTTGCTAAATATAACAGACCGCTGTCAAGGAAAATTGGTTTTGTGCTTCTAATTCAAGTGTTTCATATCAATCCGCTACAAATACGTTCGCTTATTGCAATGGAATTTAATTGAAAGTGAAACTACGCTACGCTGTCAATTTTTATCTGTGAGGCAAACTATTTATTTTGTTAGCAGAATCACGAAACGGTAGCCAAGTCATTGCTAAAGACACACTGTGTTAAGTCATTGCTAAAGACACACTGAGTTAAGTTTATTTTCTCGTTTTGGCAAGTAGCCGTGTAATAGGCGGGATAATGTATAGAACGCCGGTCATTATCGTGTAATAAGCGGGATAATGTATAGAACGCCGGTCATTATCGTGTAATAAGCGGGATAATGTATAGAACGCCGGTCATTATCGGGAACAAGGAAAAAGGAAAAAGTGTTGGATTAAATGTTGAGTTGATTGGCGGGTTGAGTGTTGGGCTGATTGCTGGGTTATAGGGTGTCGGATTTATGGCTGGGTTGAGTGTTGTGTTGATTGCTGGGTTGAGTTTTGGGTTGAATTTTGGGTTGAGTGTTGTGTTGATTGCTGGGTTAGGGTGTTTGATTGTTGAGTTGAGTGTTGGGTTAACTGCTTGATTGTTTGCTGGGTTAGGGTGTTGGGTTAATGGCTGTTTTTTTTGCTCGACCGGCCGCTTACCTGTCAGCTCGTCCCCACAGTGAGGCTCCGGTAGGGCTGTTGGCTCCTCCCTCTCCTCGCCCCTGAGTCGTCGTAACTCCGCCTCCAGCTCGCGAATCCGCAGCCGCAGCTTGACGCAGTTGGGGCAGAAGGAGGAAGTGGCGGGGTCGGCAGGATCCTCCCCTTCCTCCTCCCTCTTCAGCGCGCTCAGGTCAAACTCCGCCGACCCCAACGCCAGCAGGGCGGCGCCATCCTTGCAGTCCGTCTCCAGCGCCGGCAGGCTGTTGCTAAGCGCCGGGCACAGTTGGGCGCGGAGGTGGGCGCGGGTCCTCGTCAGGGGGAAGGCGGCGCTGTCCAGAGGGCTCTCCTGGCGCTGCGACGCCTCCAGAGATGCCTCCAGCACGTCTTTGAAGATGAGGTCGATCTTCTTCTTCTTGGCCTGCGGCGGCCCCTCCCCCTCCTCCGCCGCACTGACCTTCAGCGGAGCCCTGCGGCCGTGCAGCGCCGACCTCAGCACCGGCCCTTTGGACTCGTCTGACCTCAGCACCGGCCCTTTGGACTCGTCTGACCTCAGCACCGGGCCTTTGGACTCGTCTGACCTCAGCACCGGGCCTTTGGACTCGTCTGGGCTCAGCACCGGCCCTTTGGACTCGTCTGGGCTCGGAGTCCGAGGAGCTTTGGACTCGTCTGGGTTCGGAGTCAGAGGAGCTTTGGACTCGTCTGGGTTCGGAGCTGCCTCCTCAGATTTGACAGCCCCTGCACAGTTAGAGGGACGTGATGTTTATGACAACTCCTGAGCAAAGCCAAGGACTCTTAAATGCCTCTTATACATACGTACGCATCTCTGCTTACGTAGAAACAAACACAAATGAAGTTTGATAATGGGGGAACAACTGAGAACACTCACCTTCTTCTCCACTCTCAGGAAGGGTTCTTCTGGGAAATGCTAAGGTCGCTGATTTAAATGTAAACTGTCCAGCTAAGCGCCAATTTAGGAACTAGTATGAAATATGGAACTAGATTAACGTCGTCAAATGGAATGGCCGGAAAGTGAGGGATTCCACAGCTGGACTGCAGGGGGCAGTGTTGTGCTTCACCATGACATTTGAAAAGGAACCATTTGCATTTTACAGACTCTCTACTCTACACTATCTCTGTGAGCATCTCTGGGAGACTTTGAGCGCATTTCACCCCCAGCCTCACACACAACTGCATGTCACCCCCAGCCTTACACCGAACGGTCCGAGCTTGTGGCTTTGAAGGAATAGTTTGGTGTATACACAATCTAAGGTTGTAAATCGGAGGAGTTTTGAGCTAGACAGAGTTTGACTTCTTGTAGCGCTGTGCATATCTGGCTAAACGTGATTCATGTTTACAATACAAAACGCATCACCTTCAGCTTGATCTGTGCAAGCTGCGAGGAGCTGAACGGGCCCACTGATTTGGAGCCAGCGGAACTCAACGGAATGTAATGACTTCATAAGTAGACCCTATTACACCCTCTGCACACTTTTAGAAACGCATTTATCTCAAAACTCCTCCGATTAATATAAGCGAAAAGTGTGAACTTATCATCCATAAATAGACTCTACACTGCAAAAACAGCTCGCCTTTCTAATCTAATCTAACAAATCTAATTGGTATTGTTTTCAGCATGAAGACACTTCCGTGGTGCTTTCTCGTAAAATCATTTGACTTAATTTAAGAAGAGTTTGATTTCTTTTAAGACGTCTCATCCTGAAAACAAGCAAATGTGTTCTTAAATAAGTCAAAATGATCTTTCGAGAGATGTTTCTTCATACTAAAAACAAAACCAATTTCTTTTTTTATCTTAATATAAGATTAATAACATAGAATGTAATTGTTGCAGAAGGTTGAAGTTGTGTTTACACTAAACTATTCCTTTAACGATTTAAGTGGAACTCCAGCGAAAATTGACCTCAAGCTCTTTTTCTGCATGAAAACACATCAAATAAGCCATGGAGACACACATGGAGACAGTATTTTCCGTTGATTAAGCACTACAGAGCTTACACCGGTATACGCTAGAGCCCAAAATCACAAACAGTGGATTAGCGAGCTTTGGTGGCTAAGGCAGACCACAGTCCATGGAACACCTCCAGACAAGACAACTTGCTGATACCCACAATGCACAGTCCACAGAATCGCAGTCTTGACTATACAGCACACACACACACACAGAATCCCAGTCTTGACTACACAACACACACACACACACACACAGAATCCCAGTCTTGACTACACAACACACACACACACACAGAATCTCAGTCTTGACTACACAACACACACACACACACACACACAGAATCCCAGTCTTGACTACACAACACACACACACACACACAGAATCCCAGTCTTGACTACACAACACACACACACACACAGAATCCCAGTCTTGACTACACAACACACCTAATGCCTCATCGTGTAACACACACAGCAGCGTTGACTTGCCAGAACCAACAGCTGTGTTGCAGAGACAATCATTCCGTTAAGGTATCAAAACACAACCGCTGTGCAGTCAGTCAATACAATGCTAATGTCCCTCAGCTAAGAAGAAACACACACACACACACACACACACACACACACACACACACACACACTCTCTTCAAGTGTATCTAGGAGGTTACTGTCACAGACAAACAGCTAAAGATGAAACACACACAAGTGCATGTTGTCATGGTCACAGAGACGCTCAGAGCACAGGTGAGCAGGAGCACAGGTGAGCAGGAGCACAGGTGAGGGGGAGCACAGGTGAGGAGGTGCACAGGTGAGCAGGAGCACAGGTGAGCAGGAGCACAGGTGAGCAGGAGCACAGGTGAGGAGGTGCACAGGTGAGGAGGTGCACAGGTGAGCAGGTGCACAGGTGAGCAGGTGCACAGGTGCGGCGGGGCTTGAGCGCTCACCTGTGTCCAGGTTGTGTAAGATGCGGTCCTGTGAGATGTCCTGCAGCCTCCTCAGGTAGTCGTCGCTGTACCAGACGCGAAGCCGCTCTCCGGACACCAGGGGGCGACATACGCGGAAGTAGATATGCTCCCCGTGCTGGAACGCACTCAAGTTCCGATCAGAGACGTCCGACGAGCTCCGCACGAACCTGCCGCCCGCAGGCGAGGTCAAAGCCAGAGGGAAACAGGATGTGTGTAGTAGAGAGCAGGAGGTAAACAGGAAGAGAGCAGGATGTAAACAGGAAGAGAGCAGGAGGTAAACAGGAAGAGAGCAGGAGGTAAACAGGAAGAGAGCAGGATGTAAACAGGAAGAGAGCAGGAGGTAAACAGGAAGAGAGCAGGAGGTAAACGGGATGTACAGTATGTAGTAGAGTAGGAGAGAGAGCAGTGAGTTACATTATTCACTAAACTTATATAGAGTCAATATATGCAAACACACAAACGCACACACACACACACACACACACAGACACAGAAACACACACCTCATCCAGTTGGCCTTAGATTCATCACTGCCATCGATGCATCTGTATGAGTTCTTGTCGACAATCTGAAAAGAAAACCGGATATTGTAATTTATCTCGTCCAAAACCCAATGACAATTTTAGTTTTCATGAATAAAAAATGTGATTTCTGTAATCCATATCAGTGGCAGTCTAGTTAGCTGTAGTGGATATACTGTGATGTAGTAGTTAGCTGTAGTGGGTATACTGAGATCAACCCCAAATAATACGTATCCTTGCCTATTTCAAGTAAGTATACTAAGAAGGTGATGCTTTTTAAGTTTGTATACAGCGTGGTCCTGGGTATTACTTGCAGGGGGTCCACAGAATGTTGCCTGGTTTGAGGTTGTGAGGTTACCAAAATTAATAATAAACAGATTAATAATCAATAACACACCCATTTGGATAATCAAAACTCTGTATAATCCAAATAAGAACATATTTTTGTTCCATGTTTAAATTCATGTAGCTATTTATTACCTCTGACCTCTGAACTTGCATATTAAAGCAACCTTCAGGTCTGGCTAGTGGCTAGGCTAGGCATTGGATATTCATCCCCTGACCTCGATTGTTGAATAAAACAATGTCTGGTGTGTGTATGCGGGTTGGAGTTCGGGTAGGGTGCCCTGGCTTGAATTAGACACACACAAGGAGGCCAAAAGGGAATCACTGACTAAGACTACACCACTGATCCATATGGAGATTTTGTGTTTCCCCGGATCCACCAGCCCACCCCTGTACCCCTGTTTCCCCTGTACCCCCACCCAGGAGGAGGAGCTAAACTAAACTGCACCCACCACACAGGAGGAGGAGCTAAGCTGCACCCACCACACAGGAGGAGGAGCTAAGCTGCACCCACCACACAGGAGGAGGAGCTAAGATGTACCCACCACCCAGGAGGAGGGGCTAAGATGTAGCCACCACACAGGAGGAGGAGCTAAGCTGCACCCACCACCCAAAAGGAGGAGCTAAGACACAGGAGGAGGAGCTAAGCTGTAGCCACCACCCAGGAGGAGGAGCTAAGATGTAGCCACCACCCAGGAGGAGGAGCTAAGCTGTAGCCACCACCCAGGAGGAGGAGCTAAGCTGTAGCCACCACCCAGGAGGAGGAGCTAAGATGCAGGAGGAGGAGCTAAGCTGTACCCACCACCCAGGAGAAGCAGCTGCTGGGCTGGTCGTGGGACACCATCTCTCCCTGGTAGGGGCCGAACAGCGCCCCCTTGGGGATGTCCTGGTCCACGCAGCAGACGTCCAGGCCGCCCCCCTCCTGCAGCAGCAGCACCCCCGAGGGCAGCGTGAGCGCCGCACGGCCCCTCACGCCCACCGCCACCGGGGTGTCCGGCACAAACACGGGCGGCCCATGAGACGGACACTCCTCCAGGAAGAACTCCTTACACTCTTCACAGACTGCACACACACACACACACACACACACACACACACGAAGAATGTACTAGATTCTGTTCAACAGTGAACTACACTGCTGAGCCAAAATAAAGATAAAAAAACTGATATTTCATTGGCACACTGGTCAATGAAGCCAGATGAGCACCTGAATAAACGGAATGGCTCATTTCCTCAACTCTGTTTCTTCCCTGTCAGCACAAGCATATTCCAAGATGGATTTCAGAATGAATATGGCTGGAATATGGCTATAATTGATTAATTCATTAATAAACAAACTAATTAAAACAACACAAAAATGGCTAGGCAAATAAAAGTAGTAATCAAATCAATGGCAAGGCAAATAAAGTAGTAAGTAGTAATCAAATGTGTAGGTAGCCCAAATACATGTAAGAGATCAAGTGGCCGTCTGCATTCAGTACATGCAGATTTAGATTGATTGGTTGTCACTGGTGGGCCATAGTCTATGGGTGGCTCTCAAACTCTCTCCTCGATCCTCGAGGCTCGTTCGCACTGATCTATAAAGAACAATGGATAGAGTATCCCATTGTTGCCACCCCATCATTCTTTATCTAGATCAGCGAGGACGAGGACGGAGGAAGGAAGGGAGGGTGTATAAAAGACCAAATGAGAGGCACCCCATGTAAAGAGTAGTGGACTACATTCAGTGTAGAAGGGCCTTCTTACACCACAAGTCTGCCCCCTGCTGGAGGTCGGCGGTGCAGCAGTCCTGGTCCACTCTCGGCCTCTTGCTGGACTCGTCCACAGGCTGCTCTGAGATGTGGCTGTGGGGGAACACACACACCACATCAGGCTGCTCTGAACCCGTCATTCTATTCTACACTGCTCTGGGTTGTGTGATTCACCTCTCTGTGTGTTCACTGTGTGCTGTGTGTTCACTAATTCGGTTAAATTGGGTTAAATGCAGAGAACTGAATTTCCCTCACGGGATCAAAAAAGTATATATTCTATTCTATTCTATTCTATTCTACTGCCCATCATTCTATTCTACTGCCCATCATTCTATTCTACTGCCCGTCAATCTAGTCTCCATTCTACTGCCCATCATTCTATTCTACTGCCCGTCATTCCATTCTACTGCCCGTCATTCTATTCTTCATTCTACTCTGCTCTGCATCTTTATTCTTTTAGTGTTATTGTGTCGAGCGTCGTACTTTGAGAGCAAAGATTAGTAGGAGTCCAATTCCTTGTTTGTTTATGCAAAGCTGGCCGGATTCTGGTGGTCTGTTCATCAAACCCTCTACCTGTTTGTTTATGCACAGCTGGCCAATAGAGCTGATTCTGGTGGTCTGTTCATCAAACCCTCTACCTGTTTGTTTATGCACAGCTGGCCAATAGAGCTGATTCTGGTGGTCTGTTCATCAAACCCTCTTCCTGTTTGTTTATGCACAGCTGATTCTGGTGGCCTGTTCATCAAACCCTCTTCCTGTTTGTTTATGCACAGCTGGCCAATAGAGCTGATTCTGGTGGTCTGTTCATCAAACCCTCTACCTGTTTGTTTATGCACAGCTGGCCAATAGAGCTGATTCTGGTGGTCTGTTCATCAAACCCTCTTCCTGTTTGTTTATGCACAGCTGATTCTGGTGGCCTGTTCATCAAACCCTCTTCCTGTTTGTTTATGCACAGCTGGCCAATAGAGCTGATTCTGGTGGTCTGTTCATCAAACCCTCTACCTGTTTGTTTATGCACAGCTGGCCAATAGAGCTGATTCTGGTGGCCTGTTCATCAAACCCTCTACCTGTTTGTTTATGCACAGCTGGCCAATAGAGCTGATTCTGGTGGCCTGTTCATCAAACCCTCTTCCTGCCCCTACTGTACATGTGCTCACCTCACGCTGCCGTCCCGCGGTTGCTCTGGAGACGATTGTGTGCTGAAGGAGGGGGGGTCAGCCATGTCGGGATGCCCTGGGCCACTCAAACCATCGTCTCAGCTGGGGGGGTAACCTAAGGTGAGCATCTCTCTCTTTCCCTCTTTGACACACACACACACACACACACACACACGCACACACACGCACACACACGCACACACACAGTGAGTCACATACAGGACTATGTCCTTTACACTAACACTAGCCGGGAGAGATGAAAGAAATACTTCTGAACGGAAATGTAAAGTTGAGTTGACCACCTTCTAGGTTAGGCTACGTCTAATAGCTCAAAAGATTCGATTTCTCCTACACAAAAAAAATATGTTTGGATATGGACATTCACCCAGGTCTGCTCTGTTCCAAACATGCACAGAAGGAATTGTGTAAGAGTTTTACATTTTTTTTGTGCAGTGGCGATATCCACAATGCATCGTCAGCGTATTTCAGTGACTTCACTGCTTAAGATTACAATCGCGTATTTTGGTTGCATGAAACGTCGATATTATATTTGTCTCTACAGCCGAGTAACTGGTCCAACTGTCCTGTCCCCTTCTGAACTGTCGCGCTGGGCGATGTTGCTGACGCTCCAGAAAACCCCGACATCCAAAATATTTGGTCTGCAAAACTGAATCACGATTGGTTCTTCTTATCATAAACTAGTCTGTGATTGGTCCTTATTACCGTCACTCAGACCAGACTGTATATTACATTGACGACAAGCTCGAAGCGAAACAAATGGGGCAACAATGATCCTAAAAAGCAAACTTGCGTCTCGCCTCGAAAGTTTGTTGTTGCTGCGAAACAATCAGCAAACTCCGCAATGTCCGTAGATCTCCCAGGAATGCTGACGAGCCGCTGACAACTGTGCGTCAACGCAATATTTCCTCGATTCCAGTCTGCAGGCAATTGGCAATTTGCCTAACGCTTTCGGAAGCCATTTTCATTGGCCACATTGGCTAGTAAGACAAGCTCACCTTCTGTGGAGCCGCAGTCCGTCGGGGGGTCGGTGCAGGACTTTCTAATGCACGACCCTGGAGCTTTGCGCTCGGTCAATCCGGTCTTAGACGCAGTGGCAATGTCTGCTTTTACTAGTCCGGGGCGATGTAAAGTTTATCATTTCACATTATTGTAACGAGTCAGCTGCTTCTCTCTGCTTTGACCACCATCTTTTTATTACAGGAAATGACATGGAAAACGGAAGAAAGCAACTTGAGTGTACAACCGCGGACTTATGATAGATGGAGAATAAATTCAGCCCCCCACCCACCCAGTGTTTAAACTGTGTTGGAAGGCTACTGACAGGTATCACGTAAGCAGCAAGTCGGGCGATAGTCATAAACTTGTTGGGCTGCTGGATAGTCAGTCGAGTACACTCCAACCTAAGCGGCGGTAAAAATAGACGCTCTTATTAGCTATAAAACTCATGACTTATGAAACCGGCATGTCTTTGCTGGTGAGGGAAAGGTGGACAAATCGAGATGATCTGAAAGGATGCTTACGTAAGCAGGAGATGAAGAGGACAATTCATGAGTTCTTGGATATGTGTCCTAAGAAAATTCTAAATGTGTTCAGAATGGAAGTGTTCTCAATGAGTTCTGAGAGAAACGTAGCAGTCCCAAAAGATCACAACAAAAACAAACAGGCTTCATTTTAACAATTTATTAACAAAATGATAAAATAAATAAATACAAATTGATCAAATGCTCCTAATATCAACTTCTTCCCACGTTTCCTACAGTATCGTCTAAATACTGCATACAAATAACGTATCACAGAGAAGGCTCAAAACAGGAGAGGTAAGAAACCCAGCGGTTCACTCACAATGTCAGGCCAACACAAAACAAAAACAAAAGATCTGTAACAGAAACAAGTCAAAAAATAATCACACTTCTTATCTCTTTTTAAAATCATCATGAAAAAATACAAACAATTTTACAAATATTCAGATTGTGTAATAAACCATTTACACGTAGTCCAGCGCACCAGGTGAGCCATGTGTTGTAATTCATATCGCTACGATGCATCCCCATCTGAGTGGAAACAAAGTGGAAGTTTTCAGAATTTTTTTTCTTTTTTTTTTGCACACTTTACATGAAAAGTCAATAGTGTGTGTTGTGTTCTGCAGACGAGGTCAGACGCACACAGGCGGGGCGTCCACAGGAATCAGAGATCAGATGAAATGCATCAAGAATAGCAGAAGGCCACAAGAATCACATACATGGAAGTAAAAACCGAGGGTGTGGAATGTAGTTTGATATGCCATTGTAAAAGGAAATAAGGAAATAAAGATGTAATGCACAGCTGGGGGACGGGCCGCCCATACCACCACAATAGAGAGGAGACCTGCACGCCTGCCCGCACCCCCAGACCACCCACACACACCGCTCCTGCACCCCAACCCCATCCCGGTACTGCCTGTCCCCACGCTGAAGTGAAGCGATCACCTTGAAGCTGCCCGGGAACCCTTCACAAGAACACGCATAAAACTGACAGTGCCTCAGGAAGTCAACTGATATGTATTTAAAATTAATAATAAAAAAGGCTTCTAATCGCAAAAAAAGAATAAATAAAAAAAGAAATGCACATTAGCGATCTCTTTGGGTATACTGGAGTAAAGACAAATTCAATGTTAAATGGAATGCGTGGCTGTTAATCTTTTTAAAATTTTAGAAACACAACAAATGCACTCAACAACACCGTACTCAAGAGCCCCCACCCAACTGCCCCCCCACCCCACCCCACCCCCGCCCCCCACACATTTACATCCACATTCAGCTTGAACATCAGCCAAGGCAGCCTCCACCCAGCGTCTGGCCAGCACAGCTCAGGGGCAGGATCTGAGGTCACACCTCCCAGCCTTGGGGTTCCACAGATGTAATGTCTTCAGTTTTATTTGTTCATTTTAAAATCGTAATGCTCTGGAGGAGATGCAAGTCTGTTGTCAACATTTTGGAATTGGCATTACACTGCCAGAATGTGTATTGAAAAGAATAAAATGACAATTTTGCATAAAGCTTTACAAACACAAATGTAAAATGCATATCCAAAACAAAGAAACCTGAAAACAATTATATAAAACACTTGCATAAAAAGGCATGCTCTCAGAGTTCCTGATTGGACAGATGGAGCCCCAGGTACAACAGGTTTGTCCAATCAATAAGCAGTCTGATTTGATCCTTCCAAGCCTGAACTCAGTTCACCTGATTCCAAATCAAAGTTACTCCAAAAGAATGTGCAAGTGAGGAGCGCGGAGATGAAGGCGACTCAGAGCGCTGATATGAGACTCCAGGTGTGGAGGGGTAGGGCTCTCATCTAGGGTCCTCCACAGGCTGCAGGTGTAGAGGGGTAGGGCTCTCATCTAGGGTGGAGGGGTAGGGCTCTCATCTAGGGTCCTCCACAGGCTGCAGGTGTGGAGGGGTAGGGGACTCATCTAGAGTGGAGGGGTAGGGGACTCATCTAGGGTCCTCCACAGGCTGCAGGTGTGGAGGGGTAGGGGACTCATCTACGGTCCTCCACAGGCTGCAGGTGTGGAGGGGTAGGGGACTCATCTAGGGTGGAGGGGTAGGGCTCTCATATAGGGTGGAGGGGTAGGGGACTCATCTAGGGTCCTGAGGATGAGATGGAATCAAACTCCCTGATTTAAGTCTACATCGCGGAAGGGCAGCGCTTCCAAGGGAGACAAACTAAAATACCTGGGGTATAAAAAGTGCGTAAATGAAGGTAAATTATCTACATGAATTAGTGGTTTCCACTTTCAAAAATGTTCACACTTGAGTTTGATCTTGCAAATTGGAGAGATGGTGGCTTAAGTTAAGCACCTCTGTCACCTTCACCTTCACCCCAGCCACAGGTTAAGACTCTTAAGCCATCTCAATTGTGTAAAGTTTGGACAACATCTCACCATGGATAAAAACAACTTAAGGCAGTTTCAATGAACTTAAACCAAACCCCTAACAATACAATTACACCTCTGCTGCAGAACTCCTAGTGAAAGCGTCCATTGCTTGCCCACGCACTGGCGTGTGGTCCTGCTGTTGTGGTGTGTGTGTGTGTGTGTGTGGGTGTGTGTGTGTGTGTGTGTTCCATTGCTTGCCCACGCACTGGCGTGTGGTCCTGCTGTTGTGGTGTGTGTGTGTGTGTGTGTGTGTGTGTGTGTGTGTGTGTGTGTGTGTGTGTGTGTGTGTTCCATTGCTTGCCCACGCGCTGGCGTGTGGACCTGCTGTTGTGCTTTAACGTCTTCGCTCCACTGGCCGGGGGGTTCTGGGGGTGCCGGGGGGGTGCAGGGGGTCAGAGCTGTTCGGAGAAGCCATGATGACGGTCACAGTGCAGCTGGAAAAAACGAGGGAGCGAGGAAAGGCACTCTGGGTACCTAAACGTGGAATAAATTCTTCCAAGTGAGAACGTGAGGGTTCCTCCTGGTGAGAACATGAGGGTTCCTCCTGGTCAGAACGTGAGGGTTCAGAGGGGTGGAGTGGGACAACAAAAGACTTGATTGGACATGAGAAAGCCTCGTATTGGGCCAGCGTGTGATTGGACATGAGAAAGCCTCGTATTGGGCCAGCGTGTGTGTGAGATGAGAGCCTCGTATTGGGCCAGCGTGTGTGTGAGATGAAGATGTCGTTTCACAGTACTGTACTGCAGCCACTCACTCACCTGCCATCACACACACACACAAACACTAACGACCACGAACAGCACAAATCTCCAGTCAACGGGTCCGACCAGATAACTACCAGACACCTAAACCAAAGGTCCGTCCATACAAACTAAACCAAAGGTCCGTCCATACAGACTAAACCAAAGGTCCGTCCATACAGACTAAACCAAAGGTCCGTCCATACAGACTAAACCAAAGGTCCGTCCATACAGACTAAACCAAAGGTCCGTCCATACTGACTTGACAAGTCTCTAAATTCCAGTTGGTTTCATCTCTTACTAATGCTTTTAATTGTGCAATTAAGAACCTGCTCCAAATGGTATTTTGAGAGAAATGAAAACCATATTGGCCATCATTTGGTCCCCAACTTCTCTCTGGATCAAATATTTTCTTTTTAGATATGTTAATTGGTCATGGGTTAATTGGTCATGGGTTAATGTAAACATGATACACACCACCAGCTGTGCCGTGACAAAAATAAATCCACAAGTTGTCAAATCAGGATGCTGACAAAAGAAACAGGCAGACATAACATCACCAACTTCTGGCACAACCACTAGATAGGGATATTTGCTGTTGCGTTTAAGTGCTTGGAGGGAATCATTTAGCCATCTTGAGATGTCCAAATTGTGGAATAAAAGGATCAGGTAATCCCAAACGAAGGGCCTCGTAAAGTCTGATATTTATCAATCTATTTTTAGCAATTCATGACTAATGTTGATCATTCCGTGGGGACATCTTCAGAGATCAGTTGTGGGAGCAGAAGGAGAGGGGAGGGACCATAGACTCATACTGCAGAGCAGAGCAGCTCTGTTCTCTGCACACGTAACTAGGCCGAACATCAAAACTAGCGTCAGGAGCAGTTTTATAAGACTCAAGTACTCACACACTGTCAAGAGCAGACTAGCATCAGGAGCAGCTGTCAGCTGCACTCTGCAGGTGTGGAGCAGAGACTCACGCAAGACTATCAGGAGGAGACTAACGTCAAGGACTGCTGTCAGCTGCACTCTCCACACACTGCAGTAGTCAGGACAAGGAGGATGTTCTGCACAGTGGACTACATCAGGACCAACATCAAGTCTATGTCCTGCATGGTGGACTGATGTCAGCACCAACATCAAGTCTACTTCCTGCATGGTGGACTGATGTCAGCACTAACATCAAGTCTATTTCCTGCATGGTGGACTGATGTCAGCACCAACATCAAGTCTACTTCCTGCATGGTGGACTGATGTCAGCACTAACATCAAGTCTATTTCCTGCATGGTGGACTGATGTCAGCACCAACATCAAGTCTATGTCCTGCATGGTGGACTGATGTCAGCACCAACATCAAGTCTATGTCCTGCATGGTGGACTGATGTCAGCACTAACATCAAGTCTATTTCCTGCATGGTGGACTGATGTCAGCACTAACATCCATCATTTTTTCTGCATGTGTGTCTGAAGTCAGGAGTATTTTCTGCATGTGGGGCTACTGTCGGGACAAGGCCTCTCACCTCTTTAAGGACATGGAGGATATCTTGGCAAGCTCAGAACAAGTTACAAAAATGACAAACAGGTCCACTCAGACACATACACACTCGAAGCAAACGCCATAACAAAGAACATGTTCAAGTGTGTCTGAGATCTCCCTCTCACCAACTTTTTTTTTTTCCGGACAAGCTTGTGCTTTAGTTTCAAAGATTGTTGCAATATTTGCGCCCCTACTTCTACCATCGAAATCTCCATCTAATAAGATGGAAACTTGGAAAGCACGTTTGTTGTTAGCGATGCCAGTGCAACATTCACAGGCATTTACATGGGGATTCCTATTGACTGACCCAGTCCTTAGAAAATAACATGTCCCTTTTACACTCGGATACAAAAATATTTGGCAGTTCAGACACCAGCAGAAGCCTTCTTCTGAGGCCTGATCTCGAGGCCTCCAGTAGACCAGCCTGCAGAAACTGTACCAGTCAACACCTTTCAAAATAAATGACTTATCAAACAGAAAAAAAGCACTTGTATTTCTGAAGACTAGGAAGACCTGCATATTTTTCCACCTTTATGTAAAAAAAGAAATACTCCCCAGAAAAGGACAAGGTGTCATATTGTGATGTCATATTGTGACAGATTGACACTGCAAAGCTGCAACTGGCCACATGTAGCGCTCAGGACTGACACACACCACTTCACACACGACACATGTTCACTACACAGGACCAACACCGGATTGTTTGTTTTCCTTTTTTCATTTTTCTTTCTTTTTTAAAAAAAGACTAAGCTACCACATGTTCTCCCAGGTCTCCCATGTGTTGCCCCAAGTTGCTGTTCTCTGCTCCTCACTGGCGGAAACCTCTGCTTTCCCTCAACTCTCCTTGTGTCATGTCATGTCTGTCGGCCGCTCAGCCGAGGTGTTGAGAGCGCCCCCTGCTGTTGAACACTGGGCTAAATACTGATGCGTTCCTGTCTGTGGACAGAGATCTTTTGGTTTAGGAAACACAGGGCCATGGGGACAGCAGGCAGGCTTTGGGTTGTCTGGGAACTACCACCACAAGGATAGAAGACCAGCCTTTGCCAGTCCCTAAAGCCTTCAGGGGTGACCAAAAGGATAACTTCACTAACCTGCCAGCCAGTCCCTAAACACCACAGGAGTGGCTGAAAAGTTAACGCTGCCATCCTGCTAGCCAGTTCCTAAATCCTCCAGGAAAGACTGACTGAAGGATTAATTCCACATGTTTCTGGGCGAGTCCCTAGTTCCACATGTTTCTGGGCGAGTCCCTAGTTCCACATGTTTCTGGGCGAGTCCCTAGTTCCAGGGTTCACCACTGCAGGCACACGCTGGTAGGATGCCCCTGACCGGGTAACTCAGCACCTCCCTCTGGGGAGAGGTTGGCATGACAGACTGGCATGGCCCTTGCCCAATCAAGCATGGGGTGCTGCGGTCTGCATCCTCCAGGCCTCCCAACCACTCTTAAATGTGCTGCTGACACAGCTTTACAATACAGTCCAACCAGAAAGAACAAAAAGTGTCCATATATTCATTATATATATTTATATTTATATATAGAGAGATTGGCAACATAGCACAGCAGTCCTGGGTGCAGTGGAGTTCTGTGTGATGTGGGTGAGTAGGTGCGTGTTATTTAGGGGACTCCGTTTGGTTGTGAGGAGCAGGCTGGACAGGCTCCTGGGAGCCTTCGGACATTTTGCCGTTGCTGGAGCCGTTCTGCCCCTGCTCAGCTTCCTGCGCCACCTGCTCTGCTTCCTGCGCCACTTCCCCCGGCGCCCCTGTACCCGCCGTGCCGTTGCTGGGCAGCAGGGTTGCGTTGGCCTCGGCCTGGGCAGCACACGGGTGGCTGTGCGCCATGCCCTCGCTGTGAGAGTCTGTGTCTCCGTTGGCGGGGACGTCCGTGGGCTCTGCTGGTCTGCTGGGGTCTGGGGCTCCATGGGCTCCGTCCTCCGGCCCACATCCAGACTGGGCCGCCACCTCGGACCCGGCCGCTGCTGCCGCCGCTGCTGCAGGACTCAGCTCAACTTTTGAACCCACTTGTGCCTCAGAACCGGCTGTTATCTCAGGTGCAGGGTCCACCACAGAACTGGACCCAACATCAGAACTGGGTTCCACCACAGAACTGGACCCAACATCAGAACTGGGTTCCTTCACAGAACTGGACCCAACATCAGAACTAGGTTCCACCACAGAACTGGACCCAACATCAGAACTGGGTTCCTTCACAGAACTGGACCCAACATCAGAACTAGGTTCCACGACATCACTGATCCCCACGACAGAACTAGGTTCCACTTCTGCACTGGACCCCACAACAGAACTAGGTTGTTCTTTAGAATCAGCTTCAACCTCAACCTCAGAATTGGGCTCAACTGGGGCACCTTTTGATACCCCAGCAATGACCTCAGAGATGACCTCCATCTTGACCTCTGAGGCGACCTCCATCTTGACCTCTGAGGCGACATCCATCTTGACCTCAGAGGCGACCTCCATCTTGACCTCAGAGGTGACATCCATCTTGACCTCAGAGGCCTCCTCCATCTTGACCACAGGGCCCACCCTGGAGGATTCGTCCGTGACGAGTTGGGAGGTCTTTAAGGATGATTCGTCCGTGACGAGTTCAGAGGTCTTTAAGGATGATTCGTCCGTGACGAGTTCAGAGGTCTTTAAGGATGATTCCTCTGTGACCGGTAGGGAGGTTTCAGACTCCAGAGTCTGGTTGCGCTCAAAGCTCTGGATGAGGGCAATGAGATGCTTCACCTTCTCCAGCGAGGAGTGCATATCCTTCTGCCGAGCCAGGATGGTGTTCTTGGTCTCCATGCATTTCTGTAAGACACAAGGTAGGAATGGTTAGCCGAAGGAATGGCCTCGTCATCATCTTATGAAGCAACGCAGAGGAGCAAGAGCAAATTAGAATTAGAATTAGAATTAGAATATATACTTTTTTGATCCCGTGAGGGAAATTCAGTTCTCTGCATTTAACCCAATTTAACCGAATTAGTGAACACACAGCACACAGTGAACACACAGTGAGGTGAATCACACAACCCAGAGCAGTGAGCTGCCTGCCCAACCAGCGGCGCTCGGGGAGCAGTGAGGGGTTAGGTGCCTTGCTCAAGGGCACTTCAGCCATGGTGGACTGGTCGGGGATCGAACCGGCAACCCTCCGGTCACAAGCCCGGTGCACACCACGGCTGCCCTGCCCCAGAGCAAGACTCCTCTGCAGATGGGGAGCATTAATGGCACTTATGCTTCTAACTAGAGAGGCATAGTGGATACAGAACTTTAGGGCCAATAACGAATGTGGCCGATATTGATATCTGATAATATTGTAAAAAGAGAATTGTAGACCAGCACTTCGATGAACAGAACTTATAATAGTCCTCAATGGTACAGCAGTCAACAAAATAGCAGTAGCCTAGGCTCAAGAAGCTCAGTGTAGCCGGGCGGGCCTTAAATACGAGTTGTAAAAAAATATTTGCGCAAATTACCGTCTGAAATCCTATTATCGGAACAATAATAATGTTTTCATTTTTTCCCCTATCGCCCAATAATATATTGCCCGCTAAGATATTGTGCATCCCTACTTTTAACCAATGATCCAACCTTTTCTCATTACTGCGCCTACTTCACATTCTGAAACAATTCAGAGAACCAGAAGACTAACCGTGATGGAGCTGGGAAGACTAACCGTGATGGAGCTGAGAAGATTAACCGTGATGGAGCTGGTGAGACTAACCGTGATGGAGCTGAGAAGACTAACCGTGATGGAGCTGAGAGGGAAGACTAACCGTGATGGAGCTGAGAGGGAAGACTAACCGTGATGGAGCTGAGAGGGAAGACTAACCGTGATGGAGCTGAGAGGGAAGACTAACCGTGATGGAGCTGAGAGGACTAACCGTGATGGAGCGGAGAGGACTAACCGTGATGGAGCGGAGAGGACTAACCGTGATGGAGCTGAGAGGACTAACCGTGATGGAGCTGGTGAGACTAACCGTGATGGAGCGGAGATGACTAACCGTGATGGAGCTGGTGAGCTGCTTGACTCGCTGCTCCAGCTGTTCCCTCTCGAGCTTCAGCTCCGTGCTCCACTTCAACAGCTTCTGTTTCTCCTCTTCTTTAGCTGAAGATAAACACACACACACACACACACGCACACTTCTGTGATTCACAAACATCACTTTCACACAACACATGCCTCCACAGAGGCCCTATTTGAAAGGGTATGAGCACCATAGCACACACTTTGGCCAGCTCAAGAGTTGAAGCATGTAGTACCTTCTTTGTATGCAATATAGGAATGGACAATAGCCAGAGTCCCTGGCCAAGGAATGGCGTCTTCTTTTTTGAGAATCTGCAGAGGGAACGAGCAGTTAGGTTATGAACCAAGCGACACGACCCCCAGGCACAGCTCTTGGAGAGAACAGCACAACTAACACTCTCCGACTGACACGTTACCGTGGAGATGGGCAACCAAAGCAACTGAATGGCAGCATTGAGTGGGTAGAAAGGCATGACACAGAGGAAGCTTACAAAGCCCAGAACAGCCATATCTCTGCCTGCGCCCGTCTAGAGAGGAACAGGGGAGAGAGTGGGCTCTGGGGGGGGGGGGGGGGGGACACAAGGGGCGTGGGGGGGCAGGCAGGCCCTATCCCTGTTTACCTGGTCTTGGCATTTGGGGCAGATCCACATGCCCTTGGGAATGTGTTTGAGGGGCGGGTCCAGGCAGGGCAGGTGGTAGACGCGGGAGCAGGTGTCGCACATGAGCAACTGGCCGCTGCGTCTGCACACGGCACAGAAGTCCTCATGGATGTCTCCCTGCAGGAAGAACGCAACGCACGCGTCAGTGTCCCCGCCCCCCTGCACGGGCCGGCCCAATCACGCGTCAGTGTCCCCGCCCCCCTGCACGGGCCGGCCCAATCACGCTTGGCAGGGTGGACAGAGAGGTTGGGGTTTGCTTAGGGGGGGGGTCACTTGAATGAAAGGCCTTTAAAGGGACACTTCACCGATTAGCATTAAGCTTTGTATCTTCAGAAAACCAGTCATCTTTTTGAATGGTCGTGCATCATTCCCTCAGTTTTGCTTTGAGATGGGAGAAATACAGATTTCAATGTTGGACTTCCTGCTTTCAATGATGTAAAAATCATCATTTTACATCATTGAAAGCAGGAAGTCCTATTCATGGGTTTCATTGAAATCCATATTTCTCCCATCTCAAGGCAAACTGAGGGAATGATGCACGACCATTCAAAAACATGACTGGTTTTCTACAGATACAAAGCTTAATGCTAATCGGTGAAGTGTCCCTTTAAACTGAAAAGTAATTTAGAAAGGGCAGCTTTATGTTGTACTCGTCACGTCTGGATGGGTCAAGAGTCACGGCTGGACTAACTGCTGGATTAACGGATGCAACGTGCTAGAGGTTAAACTAGGCAACCTGAGGGGTTGGGAGAGGGCCTTATGACTGTTCACTTTGTAAGGGCGCAGCTCCATGGACACAAACACACACAGCTTAATCAACAAACAAAAACAACAAGAGACGATGACCTGGAGTTAATGAGTGAGTGAGTGAGTGGGTCCATGAGGATGGCAGGTGAGTGGCGGGTTTATCTGAGAGAGCTGGTATGTGTGTGTGTGTAGCTATGTTTTGGGGCGGGTTTATCTGAGAGAGCTGGTATGTGTGTGTGTGTGTGTGTGTGTGAAGCTATGTTTTGGGACTATGTCAGCAAAGTGTGAACTTGTACCCTAATAGTGTGAGTTTTGTTTGACTGAGACTGTGTGAGTTTGGAAGTGAGTGTGGACTAAGACACCAGAGTGTGTGTGTGTGGGGGTGTTTAGTAGTGAGGGTGGACTAGGCATCTGGCAGGTGGGGGGCTGAGGTGCAGACTCTGGATGCGTGCGTGTGTGTGTATTGGCTCTTTTCGACTGGCAAACTAGTCCGACTCTACTCGGTACGGTACAGCGCGGCTCTACATGGCACGGCACGGTACCAGTACTATTTGCTTTTCCACCTAAACCGTCACCTGGAAGTGGGTGGAGTCGGCGGGGTTCCCACTGACGTGACGTCGGTTTCAGGCCACTAGAAGTTGTCACACCGCAGTCAGTAAAAAGTGAACACAACTGTGGAAACTTTCTCTCTTAATAAGCAGTAACAGCATACAAACACAATTGTGATTACAATGTTACTGTCTAAAATCATCCATGATACCAATGAATCATTATATAGGACACGGAATGAATAATTGAATTAGTCTGTGAACGAGCTGGCTAGAACTAGCTCGCGAACGCTAGCTTAAAAAGCTAACAAGTGAATGGCATACTATATGGCAATACAGCAATTTGCTACCAGGTCACTAACAGTTGAGGGACTTCGCTTAAACTGAATATACTGTTGCAAGTTCACTTGAGTATAAACTACCTACTTTAACTAACGTCACTATAATGTTATTCAGGTAATTGTCACTTCAGAGACATTACACTTCTCCGTTTAAAATGTTACCTTAGCTAGGAGGCTAGCTAGCTCGCTAGTAACCAGACAGTAACTGGCAGCAGCATTGTCTGATATTAAGTTATTTTCTTAACAAATCCATGCACTGACAATTACACTAGGCGACCATGTTAGGACACCGCACACCATCGTTAAAACGATCGACCATCTGTGCAACCAACTGCGTCCAGCTAGGTCTCGTTATAACTGCAGTTCAAATGGCATGCTAATCGCGACTAGCATTTAGCTAGTTGGTTTTAACTTTGCAGAGCTGTTTTAACACTGATTGCAAGGCAGTGGAAGGTAGGCTAATTAAATGCATGGTCCTAGCGGAACGAGTGGAGAGTGTCCTGTGTTACTATTATCAGAGAATGTCTAATAAGTAGATGGGCTCTGCTATTATCATTTATCGCAACTCATTGAGCTAACAAGTCAAGCAGTGCATAGATAAAACTGGTGGGTGGCTCTGGTCAAGATCCCCGAGCTTCGTTGCGCGCATAACGTCATTTATCTGACCAATCAGTGGACTGCACTGATCACGTGGCATTTTAGTATCGCCAGGTCCCGACTAGACCCACCTCTGAAACAGGTACGATAGGTACTAAAAATAGTAACGGCTCCACCCGCTAAACCGCAGTCGAAATGCTCCCAAACGTGGTAGAGTCGCACTGTGCCGTACTGTACCGTTACGAAAATGCCCAGTGGAAAGACGCTATATGTGTATGTGTGTGTGTGTGTGTGTGTGGTGGGGAGGGGGCTGTTTGGGCGCGGCTGCTGTTTGGAGGGGTGGGGGGGGGGGTCGGCCTAGTGTCTCTCCAACTGCTGCTACTTACATCCCCTGAGCTGGGGGGGGGCAGAGGGAGGGTGTGGGGGTGTGCGGGGTGAGGGGGCCCCCCCGCGTCGAGCCGCTCGGGGGCTAGGGAGGCGGGGCGGCAGCCGGAGGGGGAGCGCGGGGGGAGCGCGCTCACGTCCGGGACGCTGCTGTATTTGGGAGGGCGACCTGGTGAAATGAGACAGACGAGAACAAAACAAAAACAAAAGAAGAAGAAGAAGAAGGGGGAAAATGGAGAAAACAAAATAAAAACACAGAAACACACACCCCTCCGTCACACATACCTTACACAGGGGGTCCTCATTGGCTACGGTTAAAGGAAGGGAGGCGAAGAACGACGGAGGAAGAGAAGAGGAGTTAGTGCACTCACACACCAGCGTAGTACGCAGCAGCATTAGACATTAGATAGTGCACTCACACACCAGCGTAGTACGCAGCAGCATTAGACATTAGATAGTGCACTCACACACCAGCGTAGTACGCAGCAGCATTAGACATTAGATAGTGCACTCACACACCAGCGTAGTACGCAGCAGCATTAGACATTAGATAGTGCACTCACACCAGCGTAGTACGCAGCAGCATTAGACATTAGATAGTGCACTCACACACCAGCATAGTACGCAGCAGAATTAGACATTAGATAGTGCACTCACACACCAGCATAGTATGCAGCAGCATTAGACATTAGATAGTGCACTCACACACCAGCATAGTACGCAGCAGAATTAGACATTAGATAGTGCACTCACACACCAGCGTAGTACGCAGCAGCATTAGACAGTGCACATACATTAGAGTATGCTCTTCTGTCAGTGTGATATGCAGTAGGATTAAATTAGAACGTACCAGCGTAGTATGAAGCAGTTAGTGCACATAGATTAGAGACTATTAAAATATGCATTAAGATTAGATAGTATACTCTTAAATCAGAGTGATATGCAGTAGGATTAGATTAGTGCACTGGAGACCATGTGTAGTATGTAACAGGATTAGACCAGTGTAGTATGCAACAGGTCTAGATAGTGTACTTAATACCAGTGTAGTATGAAACAATTAGATAGTGTACTTAATACCAGTGTAGTATGTAGCAGGTTTAGATAGTGTACTCAATACCAGTGTAGTATGTAACAGGTCTAGATAGTGTACTTAATACCAGTGTAGTATGCAGCAGGATTAGATAGTGTACTTAATACCAGTGTAGTATGTAACAGGTCTAGATAGTGTACTCAAAACCAGTGTAGTATGAAACAGGGTTAGACCAGTGTAGTATGTAACAGGTCTAGATAGTGTACTCAATACCAGTGTAGTATGTAACAGGTATAGATAGTGTACTTAATACCAGTGTAGTATGAAACAGGGTTAGACCAGTGTAGTATGTAACAGGTCTAGATAGTGTACTTAATACCAGTGTAGTATGAAACAGGGTTAGACCAGTGTAGTATGTAACAGGTCTAGATAGTGTACTCAAAACCAGTGTAGTATGAAACGGGGTTAGACCAGTGAAGTATGCAATATTAGATATTGACCTCACAGACCAAAGCAGTCCAGCTGATGTGTGCTGTTCAGGTGACTAAGCAGAGCGGAGAACCTTTGGGACTTTTGGTTAGTTATCAGACAGGCTGACGAGAGAAGACAGGAGAGAGAGAGAGAGAGAGGGAGAGAGAGAGAGAGAGAGAGAGAGACAGGAGAGAGAGAGAGAGAGAGAGAGAGAGAGAGAGAGAGAAAGAGAGAGAGAGAGCGAGCGAGCGACACTACACGGGGCATGTTCAGCCGGCGCTGCTCCACTCACCTCTCTTCCTGGTGCCCTGGTGGAGGGGCGTGTTCAGGTACGTCACCGCACTCTTCTTCCTCTGCAGCAGATCACAACCATTACAGACATGTGCATTACATACGAGGAACACACACACACACACACATTACCCTCCTCTCCTACACACGAGGCACACACACACACACACACACACACTACCCTCCTCTCCTACACACGAGGCGCGCGCACACACACACACACACTACCCTCCTCTCCTACACACGAGACACACACACACACACACACACACACACACACGTTGTGTAGCTTTGGGAGGCAATAGTGTAATGTCAGCTGACATGATAAAGATATGCTTTATGCTGCTGTAGAGAAAGCATATTTTCTATGACTTGATAATGTGTTGCTGTTGATCATTTTAATGCTAATTTATCCGACTGTCTCACATTAATTAATTAAACAATGCCCTGGTAGTGTAAATGTTGTAATGAGATAGCCTTGCCTAACACTTGAGTTAAAACCAAATTAATTTGCCTAATTGACATAGACCTATGAGATGATTCATTTGCCATAGTTGACATAGACCTATGAGATGATTCATTTGCCATAGTTGACATAGACCTATGAGATGATTCATTTGCCATAGTTGACATAGACCTATGAGATGATTCATTGCGTGTGTGTGTGTGTGTGTGTGTGTGTGTGTGTGTGTGTGTGTGTGTGTGTGTGTGTGTGTGTGTGTGTGTGTGTGTGTATGTAGTCTACTGTAGTTAAAGCCTGTGTGTGTGTGTGTGTGTGTGTGTGTGTGTTATGTAGCCCACTGTAGTTAAAGCCTGTGTGTGTGTGTGTGTGTGTGTGTGTGTGTGTGTGTGTGTGTAGTCCACTGTAGTTAACTTAAGGCTCCTTGTTATGTAGCCCATTGTAGTTAACTTCTGCCTGTGTGTCCCCCCACCAAATATGCCCAACCGAAGGGAAAATGTGTAGTGGTGTCTTCATTTTTTCAGAGCTGAGTGTGTGTGTGTGTGTGTGTGTGTGTGTGTATGTAGTCCACTGTAGTTAAAGCCTGTGTGTGTGTGTGTGTGTGTGTGTGTGTTATGTAGCCCACTGTAGTTAAAGCCTGTGTGTGTGTGTGTGTGTGTGTAGTCCACTGTAGTTAACTTAAGGCTCCTTGTTATGTAGCCCATTGTAGTTAACTTCTGCCTGTGTGTCCCCCCACCAAATATGCCCAACCGAAGGGAAAATGTGTAGTGGTGTCTTCATTTTTTCAGAGCTGAGTGTGTGTGTGTGTGTGTGTGTGTGTGTGTGTGTGTGTACCTCTGGCTCAAACACCGCTCCGCTGTACACCGGGTTGGCGGTTGTTCTCCTCTTGCGCTCCTGTCTCCTGCTCTGGATCTCTGTGGCAGGAAATCACAAGCTCACATCTCTCTCTCAGGTCCAGTGTGTGTGTGTGTGTGTGTGTGTGTGTGTGTGTGTGTGTGTGTGTGTGTGTGTGTGTGGGTGTGTGTGTGTGTGTGTGTGTGTGTGGGTGTGTGTGTGCATCTGTGAGTACCTTCCAGGTGGTCGTGCGTCACTAGGCCCAGAGACACCATGAAGGCAAGTTTCTGTGGAGAGAGAAAATAGTCTCAGTGTATGTTTACCTCTGCATTGGACACACACACACAAATTTTGGTGAACTTGCAAGAGGTCAGACATTTTCCCGTAGGCTACTTCAGGCCAAAAGTTAGAGGGGGTTCGGAGGTGTCCCCGGGGAAAACGTTTCAAATGTTGTTATGCAAATGCACAAGTTCTGCACACGTTCAGTCAGAGAGTATTTTAGGTATGAGAACGATGACTGCAAGCATGCAGACTGTTACGATCGACTGACACTAGCGCCTGGGCAACCCAACACCATAACAACCAGATCAACACCATAACAACCCAGATCAACACCATAACAACCCAGATCAACACCATAACAACCCGGGAACAGAAGCCCTGAGGACGCCCCGGAGAAGTGATGGAGGTGACCAATGGCCTTGGGACGCGATTAGTCTGGATACGCCTTTATTCACCACTGGGACGCGATTAGTCTGGATACGCCTTTATTCGCCACTGGGACGCGATTAGTCTGGATACGCCTTTATTCGCCACTGGGACGCGATTAGTCTGGATACGCCTTTAATCGCCACTGGGACGCGATTAGTCTGGATACGCCTTTATTCACCACTGGGACGCGATGAGTCTGGATACGCCTTTATTCACTACTGGGACGCGAATAGTCTGGATACGCCTTTATTCACCACTGGGACGCGATCAGTCTGGATACGCCTTTATTCACTACTGGGACGCGATTAGTCTGGATACGCCTTTATTCACCACTGGGACGCGATCAGTCTGGATACGCCTTTATTCACTACTGGGACGCGATTAGTCTGGATACGCCTTTATTCACCACTGGGACACGAATAGTCTGGATACGCCTTTATTCACCACTGGGACGCGATGAGTCTGGACACGCCTTTATTCACTACTGGGACGCGATTAGTCTGGATACGCCTTTATTCACCACTGGGACACGAATAGTCTGGATACGCCTTTATTCACTACTGGGACGCGATTAGTCTGGATACGCCTTTATTCACCACTGGGACACGAATAGTCTGGATACGCCTTTATTCACTACTGGGACGCGATTAGTCTGGATACGCCTTTATTCGCCACTGGGACGCGATTAGTCTGGATACGCCTTTATTCGCCACTGGGACGCGATTAGTCTGGATACGCCTTTAATCGCCACTGGGACGCGATTAGTCTGGATACGCCTTTATTCGCCACTGGGACGCGATTAGTCTGGATACGCCTTTATTCGCCACTGGGACGCGATTAGTCTGGATACGCCTTTATTCACCACTGGGACGCGATTAGTCTGGATACGCCTTTATTCACTATTGGGACATGAATAGTCTGGGTACCTTTATTCGCTATTGGGACACAAATTAACTATTAGTCTGGGTGCCTTTATTCACTATTGGGACACGAATAGTCTTTGTGCCTTTATTCGCTGTGTCCACGAATAGTCTTGGTGCCTTTAATCGCTGTGTCCAATATTAGTCGCCCTGCGATGGCTCGACAGTGGAACTCTGCTGACGTACGACATCATCAAATAACTCCGAGCGACATGCCACGTGTGGCCACCTTCCGCTCACAGTGTGACTATATGAACCGGAGACCACAGGTGAGCATGTCACATTATGACTATATGAACCGGAGAGCACAGGTGAGCATGTCCTGCCCGCAGTGTGGCAGACGAGGGTGAGCGGTCGCACCTGAGGGTTCTCCTCGCGCGTGGGTTTGGCTGCAGGCAGAGATGGGGGCGTGGAAGAGGGCGGAGTCGCCGGCACCTGCTCAGACCCCCCGTGGAGTTTAACAGTCTGCAGAAGAGGGGGTGCAAACACGTTAGAAAGCACAGTCTGCAGAAGAGGGGGTGCAAACACTTTAGAAAGCACAGTCTGTAGAAGAGGGGGTGCAAACACTTTAGAGAGCACAACAAATCACCACAAGTCACAGTAGCAAAAATACTCTTGCTCTAACTGGCAGCCTCCCTACACTGAGACGTGAGCACATCATGCCCATTCTAGCCTCCCTACACTGGCTCCCACTTCTTTTTAGGGTTCAGTTTAAAGTTTTATTATTTGGTTTTAAGGCACTAGATGGGCTGGCCCCAGCGTACATCATCAACCGTGTCCAGCTCCACTCTACCCAAAGGTCCCTTCGATCCACCAATAAAGGGCTCCTACATGTGCCGCGCTCACGGCTCAAACAGCGGGGTGACAGAGCCTTTGCTGTTGCTGCCCCACGTCTGTGGAACCAGCTCCCCCTGGATATTAGATCCGCCCCCTCCATCTCTGCCTTCAAATCCAGGCTAAAAACCTACCTGTACTCCCTGGCCTTTCCTGCTCCCTAATTCTGTACTTCTGTTTCTTCTCTGTATGTTCTGTGTTTTGTGCCCTGTCCCGTCTTGAATGTTATTATTTCACTATCTACATTTTATCAAATGTTCTTTGTATTATTTTGCGTCCTTTTTAGTCTTTCACTGTACAGCAGTGGTCAGCTTATGCTGTGTGTAAATGTGCTTTGTAAATAAATTTTACTTACTTACTTACTTACTTACCTTATACTATTCTTATAATATTCTTACCTTAACATTGATGGAGGTTAATGTTTATTTTTTTAATCTTGCTTACAGACAACTGTCTGATATTTACATTGTATCACTTATCTGAGGCTTTTATCCAAATTGACTTGTGAATATACCATGTCAAGCGACGGTACAAAAGGAGCAACAATTAGGTTAGGTTAGGTTAACTGCAACCTCATACGATATCCAAAGACATCTCACAAATAAGTGCTGATGTTAAGCCACAATCAGTAAAGTAATCAAGCTCGTAGTGGATAAAGAGGAAGTGCACGGCAGGTGCAGGTTAAGCAGTCTTTGATAAAGCTATCAACAATGGATTTAAATAAGGAATACAGCCGTACATGTATAAACCGAGTCAGAAGAAGTTTCTGACGAAGATGAAGTGCAGCAGATTCCCCAACAGAATGAATGTGTTAGATTGGTAAGTTTTATCAGTACATTTCTTAGTATAGTAACTCTCCAAAGTTAGCTGTAATAACGCTAGCATTACAACAGCTCTGCCATAGACAGTAGGCTATATCTAGATACTAGCATCGTAAGAGCAGTTTAACAAGAATTATTAATCGAAGGTATGCAAATGAGAGGGGGTGTATCTAAAGGGGGATGGGCGCCTATTACGTGTTATCTGAGCTCTGTTCAGATTGGAGCATTTCAACACGGCTGTTTCTATTTCCCAATTTGCATACGAAAGCAGGCGGGGGACGCGGTAAAGTCTTTGGTGTTGTCCTTTGGACACTGCTCGCCGCCTAAATTCAACAGGAACAAGGTGAATGTGGTTTTGAATTCTAGGACTCCTTTAATTGAAGGAACACACCATTTTGGAAAATGAGTTTACTTGCCATCTACCGCAGAGCTAGATATGAGGATCCAGTCCCTTCTCTTCTCTGAACGTGCAATAACCCAGTTCCACACTACTGGACGTGAGTTAGACCAGTTAGCCTAGCTTAGCATAATTCACTGGAAGGGGATTAGACCAGTTAGCCTATTTTAGCATCATTTATTGGAAGTGGGTTAGACCAGTTAGCCTAGCTTAGCATAATTCACTGGAAGGGGATTAGACCAGTTAGCCGACAGTTTCTTTTTACATCTGTTTAGTAGTGGGCAGTAGTTAATGAGCAACTATTTTTTCATTGGTCTTTTGGTCTTTATACAGACAGGACAGTGAAGAGTTACAGGAAACGAATGCGAGAGAAGGATGGGGTGGAATCAGGAAAGTTATGTGAATCTGGAGAGCTGCTCTCACCTTTGCATCTGTGGTGAGGCTACTGATCTGAAGAGTGGATGCAGGCGCACTGATGACGATGCCAGTCACCTGTCCGGTGGGCGTGGTCTTGGCGAGGGCGGCGCAGGGCTGGCCGTTGACGATGCGCACCTGGTGGATGGGTGTGGTCTGTGACAGGGAGGCGGGGCTTATCTTGGTGGCCAGCATGATTGGCCGCTGCAGCAGCTGGGGAGGCGCGGCCACCATGGGCGGGGGCGGAGCTGAAGCAGGGGCGGGGGCGATGGGCACGTTGTTGGGCATGGGAGGTTTCGGCCTCACCTGGGGGGCACAGACGAGAGCAGGTAGAGGTCAGAGGTGAAAGGTCACAGGTGAAACTACTCCAGCTGCCATGCTGCCGGAGAAAGAGCCACACATGCTGACAGAGAACACAGATGGCACCACTGAGGAGCCATACAGGACAGACCAGCACACAACGGAGCTCCTGCACCACACCATGGAGGGATTATACAGGCCTGCAGATGCTAGGTGGATGCTAGGCTAGAAAGAGATGCTACGTATACTACGGGCCTGGAGATGCTAGGCGGATGCTAGGCTAGAAAGAGATGCTAGGCAGATGCTAGGCTAGAAAGAGATGCTAGGTCTACTACGGGCCTGGAGATGCTAGGCGGATGCTAGGCTAGAAAGATATGCTAGGCAGATGCTAGGCTAGAAAGAGATGCTAGGTATACTACAGGCCTGGAGATGCTAGGCGGATGCTAGGCTAGAAAGAGATGCTAGGTATACTACGGGCCTGGAGATGCTAGGCGGATGCTAGGCTAGAAAGAAATGCTAGGTATACTACGGGCCTGGAGATGCTAGGCGGATGCTAGGCTAGAAAGATATGCTAGGCAGATGCTAGGCTAGAAAGAGATGCTACGTATACAACGGGCCTGGAGATGCTAGGTGGATGCTAGGGGTGCTGATATTATATCTCTTTTTGTCCATCCTCCCTTCCCTTCCGTCCTTCCTGTTCTAGTCCCTCCATTTAAATAAGGAACAATAGGAGGATGGAGACATGAAGCAGAGAAAATTAATCTTCACTGTTTGTGAAAAGTACACCATTTGCTCCTGTTGCACCATGTATGAGAAGTACAAGAGACCTCACAGCTGAGTGTGTAATGGCATCATTCAGCACAAGCTTATAGGAGACGTCACGGTTCAGTGTGTACACTTATTCAGGACAAGCTCATGTCTCCATAGAAAAGTACAACTTTAAAAATGACAGAGAATGGAAAACCGTTTCTACCTTTGTTGAATAAAACCGTTTTCACATTGGCTTTGTCAATGAGGAGAGTTTGGTGCACGGCCACCAAGCTACCGTGAACTGGAAACACGGTTATTTCCTCCCTCATATACAAATCTCAGACTTCTAAGACCACCAACAAACAGGTGAGTCTGAAAGACATACTGTGACACAAATACAGACTGTCCTTGACCTGTGGTGTTCCCCAGGGGTTGATCTTGGGGACACTATTATTCAACCTCTATAATAACCAGGTGAGCCTGAAAGACAGACTGTAACCCAAAAACAGACAGTGACCCAAATCATCCCTCTGATCACTGACCTCTTCCACACCTAATGTTTCAATTGCTGGAGACAATCAACGTAAAACGTCTTTAATTATTCGTGGATGCCAGATAACGGCTGCAATAGGCCATTTCATTCCCCGGCCCAATCATAAGGTTGCAACGGCTTGTGCAATAGCAGGTCAAATATTCTGTTCATTATTTCAGTCATCATCTTTAAACATGTTCATCTGCAGCAACCAACACTGAAGACTCAAGTTCCCTGAGGAACTCTGTCTGTATCTGTCTGTCTGTGTAACAGGCAGCTACCCGACGTATTACACAAATATCACTCAATCTTCACACTGAGACTATACAGGGGAATCATAGGACTCTCTCTCTCTCACATATGTGCGCGCGTGCAAACACACACACACACACACACACACACACACACACACACACACACACACACACACACACACACACACACACACACACACACACACACACACACACAAAATCTCTGCAGAAGCAGCACAACACACAAATAGGAGTGCTAGCAAGCTACCTGCCTACAATACGCAAACACACAGAAACACATAGAAACATACAAAAGCTTACCAAATCGCAAAAACGCACATGGTACAAAAACACAGACACACACACACATACAAAAACACAGACATACACAATATGTACAAAAACGCATCCAGCTGCTAGGCCAACAGACTGAACTCTAACTTGACGGCCATTTGGTTTGGATCAGTCTGGGATCCGTTTCACTACGGCTCCCACCAGCAGAGTAAGGTCTTGGCCAGTTCAGTTTGGGCCATTGTGTACTTTGCACAGAACAGACTGTATACAGTAGAAAACAGCAGCACTGGGCTGTTAATAGAAGAGTCAACTACCGTAGAAAACAGCAGCACTGGGCTGTTAATAGAAGAGTCAACTCCCGTAAAGAACAGCAGCACTGGGCTGTTAATAGAAGAGTCAACTACCGTAGAAAACAGCAGCACTGGGCTGTTAATAGAAGAGTCAACTCCCGTAAAGAACAGCAGCACTGGGCTGTTAATAGAAGAGTCAACTACCGTAAAGAACAGCAGCACTGGGCTGTTAATAGAAGAGTCAACTACCGTAAAGAACAGCAGCACTGGGCTGTTAATAGAAGAGTCAACTACCGTAAAGAACAGCAGCACTGGGCTGTTAATAGAAGAGTCAACTACCGTAAAGAACAGCAGCACTGGGCTGTTAATAGAAGAGTCAACTACCGTAAAGAACAGCAGCACTGGGCTGTTAATAGAAGAGTCAACTACCGTAAAGAACAGCAGCACTGGGCTGTTAATAGAAGAGTCAACTACCGTAAAGAACAGCAGCACTGGGCTGTTAATAGAAGAGTTAACTACCGTAAAGAACAGCAGCACTGGGCTGTTAATAGAAGAGTCAACTAGACCAGTGGTTCCCAAACTTTTCTGGCTTACGGCACCCCTAAACATATCTCTCTCCATCCACGGCACCCCTTTTTTTTTTTTTTTTACTTTTTACTCAACCTCCTTTGTGCCATATTTGTACTTCAGGCCATCCTTAAAAATATTCTTGTTTGCCGTAACCCGACCGACCCTGTCAATATAGGGCCGACCCAAATATTTGTTTTTTTCCCTCTCTAGTCCGACCGACTTGCCGGTTGCAAATTGCGTTAAGACCGACCGATTTTTTTTTTTTTTTTAATTAGTCCTATTTTTCTTCAAACACCCAATACAAATGCAATACAATAATATTATATTTTCTTAAGTATTGTGAATACAAATTGCCTACATACAAACGTAGGCTGCGTTCTTTCTTCCAAATAAAAACCTGTGGCGTCATATGTTTATGTTTGTCATGCGCTACAGGCTGCTTCCAGTCTCATTCACTGCCAGTGGTTCGCGCTTGACTGTTGCCTAATAGCTGCGGCTGTAGCCAAGAAATGTTCGCGGTCAACGTCAAAACTTATACTAGTTCGGGCACTATTATCCACCTGAAAACGCATTAAACACTTGAACATTTAGATGACTTGGCACGAAGTTATGTCCAGATATTTTCTCGGACCCATCCCTTCTCCCCATTCGTGTAACGGTGACCGTGTCAACAGACTTAAATGAGACCTAAGGTTTTGGTGGAAGAAACTCAAAAAAATGAGGACGTGCCAGCATTAAGTGGTTTCTTTTAGATTGAAACATTTAAGTGACCCGTTAAGGGATCGTTCTACTACAGGCTAGCAAGGACAGCTATTCTTCAAGTGGTTAAGAACTAGCTACTGGTGGAGAAAAGAAAGCAACGTAATGTCTCTGATTTGTAGGTTGCATTGACACGTCGTAGCGGTGGATGCAAGTAAACCGTATAATCTAGTTACCAGTAAAATCATTGAAATGAACATATTATTTTTTTCATAATATATTTTCATATTATATATTTTTTGTTTACTTCTCTGACAGTAGGCTACAGCATATTTAAAGCTATAGCCTACATTTTAGTCAAGTCAAGTTTATTTGAATAGCACATTTTATACACAGGTCATTCAATGTGCTTTAGACACAAAGCAAATAGTAACAAACAAGAGCAGAGAAGGGCAATATAGTCAAAGAATAATTAAAAAGGTAAAGATCATTATAAAGCAAGAATTTAAGCAAGAGTGTTTGTGTGTTGTTACAACAAATTGGATCTAGTCATAGGTGTGCAGATAACATACGGTTAATGCACCCTCTATAAAGTATGCTGATTTTTGTTAAGTCACGTTCAGAAATATTACTACATTGCCAAAAGTATTGGGTCACCTACCTTGACCCCATATGAACTTCAGTCACATCCTATTCTTAATCCATAGGGCTTAATATGACATTGGTCCACCTTTTGCAGCTACAGTAGGCCTATAAGAGCTTCGACTCTTCTGGGAAGGCTTTCCAAGGTTTAGGAGTGTTTATTGGCATTTTTGACCATTCTTTCAGAAGCGCATTTGTGAAGTCACACACTGATGTTGGACGAGGAGACTGGCTCTCAGTCCCCTTTAATTCATCCCAACGGTGTTCTATTGGTTTAAGGTCAGGTGCAGGCCAGTCAAGTTCTTCCACACCAAACTCTGTCATCCATGTCTGTATGGACCTTGCTTGGTGCACGGGTACACAGTCATGCATATACCTTGTGGAAAGCCTTCCTAGAAGAGTTGAAGCTGTTATAGCTGCAAAGACTGGACCAACGTCATATTAAACCCTATGGATTAAGAATAGGATGTGACTGAAGTTCATATGGGGGTCAAGGCCGGTGACCCAATACTTTTGGCAATATAGTGTCGTGTGTGTGTGTGTATGTACATATATATATATATATATATATATATATATATATATATATCTAACATGCAAATGTTTTTAAATTCATACCAACAAAATCGCCGTGACCAAAAATTTACTTTTTTTTTTTACCTGGAATCTTGAAAAAAAAAATATTTGCCTACCTACCGACCCAATTATTTTTTGGGGGGGCTGTTACTGCAAACAAAGATATTTTTAAGGATGGCCTCATGCCATTTTCTTTAACTTTGTGATATGTTGGATAGGCCAACAATGCTTTTATTATAGGTATTACTAAGATAAGGTGAAGTTAATATCTTTTTTTGTTTTATTCAAATGAACTACTTTCATTCAACTCATTTAATTGAACTTTTGAATAAATGGTGAACAGGATAACCAACTTGATAACCACCTGACCTCGGTGTGCAGTCTTAACCCATTTCACTGCAGAGGGCAGGAAGGGGACGTGATTTAACGTAATTAACTATTTTTACGATCTATTTCAATACATCCGTCAGGTCTGGAGGCATCGTTTTTGCAGTAAGAGCCTCCCGATGCAACATGCAATGCGTCGCTACCATGGAAGGATTCTGTTGCATAGCTTTCGTTACAAAGCCTTTGACCCGACCTGTCATTGAGGCCGCCCCGTCAGTGGCAGTGCACAGACTTACGCACATATCCCAGCTAAGATTATTGTTCCTCAAGTATTCATCTGTCACCCTGAATATCTCATCTCAGTTCTTTGCAAAATAAAAAGTTATCTGTAAATTTGTCCTCATCGACATCTCACGTTAGCGAGCAGCTGGCAAAGGCCACTAGCATAAGTGGACTCGTATTTGAAGCGCAAACTTCCCCAATAGCCGTAGCCAACGTTAGCTCACGTCTCCCTGCAGACCAGGCATACTGGTGTGGGACACGTTACCTCGCCAGCCCAAGTGAACCCATACTGGAGGTAGGAGTCGTTATGTTGCCTCACTTTTCTCTTTGCTGATTTCGTCTGGTCAGATTCCGAGGTCTGTCCCTGTGGAGGTGCATGGCGTTCTCTTTAAAACGTATCCATTGCGCCTATAACTGCACTCCGCCATACGGAATAACGAACGAAGTCACCGAACAAACAATAAGTAGCCTACCTACATACAGCACAGTACGATACAGTAAACTGTAGCCTATTGTTTGTGTTGCAAATACGTTTTTGCAATAAAATAAATTTTGAAATGGATATTATGCTTTTTAAAATGTCATTAAATTATCAAGCCACAATTCCGCGGCACCCCTGAGCATGCGTCACGGCACCCCAGGGTGCCGCGGCACCCACTTTGAAAACCCCTGAACTAGACAGCAGCACTGGGCTGTTAATAGATGAATAGAAGACGGAACTCTTCTGTAGAGAAGAGTAGCAGCATGTGCATCAACACACTTTGGTGCAGCTCCACAAAACAACACACACAAATAAGCACATCAACAAGTGCACACACACACACACACACACACACACACACACACACACACACACACACACACAGAGGGGTGGGGCAGGAGGGTCCAGGAGAGGGGCGGGGCTTGAGGACGCACCTGAGGCAGGTAGGTGGGCCGCGGCGTGGCTCTAGCAGGAGGGACAAACTGAGGAACTTTGATTGGCTGGGCCGAGGTGGTGGTGGCGGCCTGCACCTGCGATGAAATCACCTGTTTATTCTCCACCCCGCCTCCCAGCACCACCGCTACCGCCACACACACTTCACATCACGCCAGTTTCTTTTGTGTGTGTGTGTGTGTGTGTGTGTGTGTATCTTTACAGAGTTAGTGCCACCGCACACATCTCCACCTCACACAGGAGGAGCAAACACGCATGTCGTCCAGATGTCATCGCCAGGACAACCGCGCTGAGCACAGACTGGGACGCAAAGCATGACGGGAGTGTGCACTTACCACGATGGCGTTCTTGGAGATGATGCGGACCGGATCTGAGCCCTGATTGGGCAGTTTGCTGGCCATCTGCAGGTTGATGGGCGTGGCCTGGGAGTCGGAGTTGACCGCAGGTTTGGGCATGCTGCTTATGGCAGTAACCATGGCGACGGTGGGACACTGGCCGGCGGCCGAAGCAGGCATTGTTGTGGTGGCAGCTTTCAGCACGAGAGGTAGCGTCTTAGCGGTGAGCACCGGGGTGACCGTCAACGTCTTCTACAGAGAGAACAACGGAACAAGATGTTAGAACATCTACAGAGAGAACAACGGAACAAGATGTTAGAACATCTACAGAGAGAGAACAACAGAACAAGATGTTAGAACATCTACAGAGAGAACAACGGAACAGGATGTTAGAACATCTACAGAGAGAACAACGGAACAGGATGTTGGAACATCTACAGAGAGAACAACAGAACAAGATGTTAGAACATCTACAGAGAGAACAACGGAACAGGATGTTAGAACATCTACAGAGAGAACAACAGAACAAGATGTTAGAACATCTACAGAGAGAACAACGGAACAAGATGTTAGAACATCTACAGAGAGAACAACGGAACAGGATGTTAGAACTTCTACAGAGAGAGAACAACGGAACAGGATGTTAGAACATCTACAGAGAGAAAAACGGAACAGGATGTTAGAACATCTACAGAGAGAACAACAGAACAGGATGTTAGAACATCTACAGAGAGAACAACGGAACAGGATGTTAGAACTTCTACAGAGAGAGAACAACGGAACAGGATGTTAGAACATCTACAGAGAGAACAACGGAACAGGATGTTAGAACTTCTACAGAGAGACCACAACAGAACAGGATGTTAGGACATCTACAGAGAGAACAACGGAACAGGATGTTAGAACTTCTACAGAGAGGGATATTAGAACTTGCTGTGTTTTGTAAGTGTGTGTGTGTGTGTTTGTATGTATGTGTGTGTGTGTGTATGTGTATCTGTGTGTGTGTGTCCCACGGTCCATAAAGACATGGATGACAGAGTGTGGTGTGGATGAACTTGACTGGCCTGCACAGTGCCCTGACCTCAACCCAATAGAACACCTTTGGGATGAATTAGAGCAGAGACTGAGAGCCAGTCTCCTCGTCCAACATCAGTGCGTAAACTGACAAATGCGCTTCTGGGAGAATGGTAAAAATATCCCATAAACCCCTAAACACTCCTAAACCTTGTGGAAAGCCTTTTCAGAACAGCTGAAGTGGTTATAGCTGCAAAGGGTGGACCGATGTCATATTAAACCCTATGGATTAAAGATGGGATGTCACTTAAGCTCATATGCGAGTCAAGGCAGGTCACCAAATACTTTTGCCAATATAGTGCATGTATAACTGTGTTTAGTGTGTGTGTGTGTGTGTGAGTGTGTGTGTGTGTGTGTTTAGTGTGTGTGTGTGTCTGTGCGCCTGCTGTACCCCGGTGTTGTGAGTGGTGGCCGGCTGCTGGGCGGGTGTGGTGGAGAGCTGCAGCAGGTGTTTAGTGTGTGTGTGTGTGTGTGTGTGTGTGTGTGTGTGTGTGTGTGTGTGTGTGTGTGTGTGTGTGTGTGTGTGTGTGTGTGTGTGTGTGTGTGTACCTGCTGTACCCCGGTGTTGTGGGTGGTGGCCGGCTGCAGCAGGTGTTTAGTGTGTGTGTGTGTGTGTGTGTGTGTGTGTGTGTGTGTGTGTACCTGCTGTACCCCGGTGTTGTGGGTGGTGGCCGGCTGCAGCAGGTGTTTAGTGTGTGTGTGTGTGTGTGTGTGTGTGTGTGTGTGTGTGTGTGTGTGTGTGTGTGTGTGTACCTGCTGTACCCCGGTGTTGTGGGTGGTGGCCGGCTGCAGCAGGTGTTTAGTGTGTGTGTGTGTGTGTGTGTGTGTGTGTGTGTGTGTGTGTGTGTACCTGCTGTACCCCGGTGTTGTGAGTGGTGGCCGGCTGCAGCAGGTGTTTAGTGTCGGCGCTCTGAGAGGTCTGCAGCTGCAGCTTCAGCTCCGGCTCCTGCTTCACCATCAGATCCTTCCTCAGCTGCTCCACCACCTTTTTCTGAGAGGAAAGAAGACCTGAATCAGAGCTGGGACAGCATCAGAGTAGCAACAGAGTAGCAACAACATGGAGAGCATCAGAGTAGCAACAACATGGAGAGCATCAGAGTAGCATCAGAGTAGCCACAACATGGAGAAGCATCAGAGTAGCAACAACATGTAGAGCATCAGAGTGACCTCAACAGGACTCTACATATCTGCAGGGTAATAAGTAATGACTCAACAGGACTCTGCAGTGTAATGAGCGACACGTTAGTCGCCAGAGCAACAGCATTTGCATGTGGCTCATTTGAATGAGGTTTTCCACAGAACCAGCTCATCTGCAGACACACACACACACACACACACACACACACGCTGAGACGAGTCTAACGGGTCACACACACACACACACACACACACGAGGACGCTGAGACGAGTCTAACGGGTCACACACACACACACACACACACACACACACACAGACACACACACACACACGCTCACAGAGTTCTCCCCACGGAGTCTCTCTAGCCACATCTCTCAACTGTGCTCCAGGCTTGTGCACAATTCCCAGTTTTAGAATTGGCTTCCATTCAACTCATGAATTGGAATTTGAATTGAATTGGCTCCGCCCCACAGGAAGTTGAATTTGAATCGGAATGACAGGAAGTGGAATTCAATTCATGGCAATTCAAAACAATTCAAGTCACACAACAGGAAGAATGTGTTGAATCTCACATACATTACGTTTTGGGAGGGTTACTCGGGAAACGTAGTTGGTTACTATTTTCAATTCTAAGTTGTTTGTGTGATGCAATCATATCTCACATTTATTGTGAAGCTCCATTGCTAAACACTACCCTTAATTACATACTGTATATAAATTATGTCAAATTTCAATTAATTTCACTTTTTACTTCCTTTAATTGAAATTCGAATTGTAATTCTACATCCTGTTTTGACCTCAATTCGAATTCAATTCAAATTCAAAAATTGAATTGGAACTTAGGAGTCATTCTCAATTCAATTCTGAATTTTACACAAGCCTGCTATGCTCACCGGGTTCTCACACACCTGTCTCTCATATTCACCTGTCTCTCTCATATTCACCTGTCTCTCTCATATACACCTGTCTCTCTCATATACACCTGTCTCTCTCATATACACCTGTCTCTCTCAGATTCACCTGTCTCTCTCATATTCACCTGTCTCTCTCATATTCACCTGTCTCTCTCAGATTCACCTGTCTCTCTTATATTCACCTGTCTCTCTCATATTCACCTGTCTCTCTCATATTCACCTGTCTCTCTCATATTCACCTGTCTCTCTCATATTCACCTGTCTCTCTCAGATTCACCTGTCTCTCTCAGATTCACCTGTCTCTCATATTCACCTGTCTCTCTCAGATTCACCTGTCTCTCTTATATTCACCTGTCTCTCTCATATTCACCTGTCTCTCTCATATTCACCTGTCTCTCTCAGATTCACCTGTCTCTCTCAGATTCACCTGTCTCTCTCATATTCACCTGTCTCTCTCATATACACCTGTCTCTCTCATATACACCTGTCTCTCTCAGATTCACCTGTCTCTCTCAGATTCACCTGTCTCTCATATTCACCTGTCTCTCTCAGATTCACCTGTCTCTCATATTCACCTGTCTCTCTCAGATTCACCTGTCTCTCTCATATTCACCTGTCTCTCTCAGATTCACCTGTCTCTCTCAGATTCACCTGTCTCTCTCATATTCACCTGTCTCTCTCATATTCACCTGTCTCTCTCAGATTCACCTGTCTCTCTCATATTCACCTGTCTCTCTCAGATTCACCTGTCTCTCTCATATTCACCTGTCTCTCTCATATTCACCTGTCTCTCTCATATACACCTGTCTCTCTCATATACACCTGTCTCTCTCAGATTCACCTGTCTCTCTCATATTCACCTGTCTCTCATATTCACCTGTCTCTCTCAGATTCACCTGTCTCTCATATTCACCTGTCTCTCTCATATTCACCTGTCTCTCTCATATTCACCTGTTTCTCACTCACTCACCTGTCTCTCTCATATTCACCTGTCTCTCTCATATTCACCTGTCTCTCTCATATTCACCTGTCTCTCTCATATACACCTGTCTCTCTCAAATTCACCTGTTTCTCGCTCACTCACTCACTCACTCACTCACTCACTCACTCACTCACTCACTCACTCACTCACTCACTCACTCACTCACCTGTCTATCTCAGATTCACCTGTTTCTCACAGAAGCTCTCGATCAGTTTTTCTAAGCTGCACTCAGCAATTTCTTACTCGGAGCGGAGCTAACCTGTTTCTTACTCAGAGCGGAGCTAACCTAACTTCGAAATCTAGACGCCCGTAGCGGGATAGTCTAGCATCTCTCGGTTGACATGGGAACTGGAAATTTGAAACGTCTGTCGGGCCAATCACATCCTGTAGAGTCGATGGGCGGGCTTAACATAATGATGACTGACGTGCGACCATAAGTTACAACGTTAAGCGTGATTTCCCCATCCTGCTAATACTGCCACTTGAAAACAAGCAGATGATTGGTTGTAGCGCTATCCTATTGCATGGAGAGGGAGTTTGAAAGACAACTGTTTATCCCACCCCTCTGATTGAGCCCTGCCAATGGTGAGTTCCGAGACCCTACATCTTGATGTGGGTCTGGCTCGTCAGGCTAGAGCTAACCTGTTTCTCAGTCAGACTCACCTGTTTCTCACTCAGAGCGGTTATCTTGGCCTGGAGTTCATGGAGTTGTTTCTTTAAATCAGCATTCTGTGTAGCAAAACAGCAGCATTGTCACAGAGATATTCACCTCACTTTCTATATGTAAATTCTATATGTATTCTGGTATTTGTTTTCATATTTAGCTATATTTTTTTGGCCCCATCTTCTCTTTTGTGTTTTTATTTTACTTGTATTAGGGGGTGTTCAACTGTTTTCATTGGTTTTCACTTTTGCTTTCACTGTGGCGCCGGTCAATGTGGTGAGCTTATAGTTTAGTGTAAAAGATGTGCCATTCCCACTACTACTGCAGACGCCTTCATCTTTACCTGAGGATCTTGCTTCATCTGAGCAACCAGTTTCTATGAGGGGAAAATGGAGAATGAACATGTTAGACACCGAACAGACCCATCTGCATTAGACACGTCCGCTACATTAGACAGTTTCACCTCCTCTGAAATTGAGCAAATGTGAAGTCCAAGTCAACAAACATTACAGCAGAAACAGTGACATCTGCAGGCCAATAATTGAACTGCAGTCAAGTGCACCTGTCCCACACAGAGAGCTCAATATCAAATCTCCTGCCTCGCAGTAGAGAAATGAGGGGCATCATCTAACACACATTAGACTCTTTGCTGCATCTAATGGAAACTGGGAGGAATTGAACACTTCCCAGAGCAAATGACTCGGAGGAGTGTTTCTAAAGGAGTACACAGGCTTCACTGCACTGAGCACACACAGGAAAGCAGTGGTGGGGTATGAATACACAGAGCTCACACACACACACACGCTCACACGCGCACACACGCTCACACACACACACCACACACACACACACACCACACACACCACACACTAGGGCTTTGACTTTTGGCCAAAAATCGTATTCGAAGTTCGTTTGGTTATTAATATCAAACTTCGGATGTATTCGAATATTTGTTAATAATATTTTGACCATTATTTTTATGCTATTGGAAAAACACGCAGCATTCATTAACCTGAATTTCCTTTTCCTGCTCTCCCTCCGTCTCTCTGTCACTCATGCGTCTGTGTCTCTCTCTCTCTCACAAACATACACACACACACACACACTCACTCACACATGTACACAGCCCCTTCACTCCGTGCAGACCGCGTCTGTCTGCATGAAAACAAAATCCCTGGAAGCTTGATTGCACTGACATAACGCTGTTCAGGTGGAGGCACTATGCATACAACTTTGCCTAAGTAGCCTAAACTCATTCTCCATGGCCCGTTTTCTCTCGTCCTCCCTCGTGCGCGCTCAATGGACACCCGTCCCTCGACATGCATCCTAAACATTCACAATCGTGAAAGCAATGACGCATAGAAGACAACAAGCTAAATTATCCGGTTAGCATGATTAGCATGCTGCACAGATTAAAACTCTTGCATGCATTCAAGTTGATTGACCATCTCAATACCAATGTCTTCCAACTCCAAGACTTAAAAGGGCCTGTCCCAATGAGGAAGTTACTATTAGCTTACCTTGAAACTTACACACACGTGGGGAAACTGAATAGGCTAGTCAAACCACTCGCTAACATCACCTACAGGAGCCCAGATGAGTAAGCCTATAGCCTTGCTAATGAGCTCATGATTCACGACTTTACCAGATGTGAGAAAGCTGCTGAATCTGAAAACCACGTTTGCATGCAAACACATGTACAAAAAAATAATGCTCATAACAGGTTCGAATATTAAGAGCTGCCTAAAATTCGTTCGAATATCATATATTTTTCAAAAATTCGAATTATATTCGAATAACGAAGTTCGGAGTCAAAGCCCTACCACACACACACACCACACACACACACCACACACACACACACACACACACACACACACACACACACACACACACACACCATGGTGTAGATGCCCTCTCTGTGGGGTAAGAGGGATGCTAGTGGGAATGATGCTGTGTTTAGGCTAGTGGGAATGATGCTGTGTTCACGCTAGTGGGAGTGATGCTGTGTTCACACTAGTGGGAGTGATGCTGTGTTTAGGCTAGTGGGAATGATGCTGTGTTCACACTAGTGGGAGTGATGCTGTGTTTAGGCTAGTGGGAATGATGCTGTGTTCAGGCTAGTGGGAGTGATGCTGTGTTCACACTAGTGGGAGTGATGCTGTGTTTAGGCTAGTGGGAATGATGCTGTGTTCACACTAGTGGGAGTGATGCTGTGTTTACACTAGTGGGAATGATGCTGTGTTTGGGCTAGTGGGAGTGATGCTGTGTTTGGGCTAGTGGGAATGATGCTGTGTTTAGGCTAGTGGGAGTGATGCTGTGTTTAGGCTAGTGGGAGTGATGCTGTGTTTAGGCTAGTGGGAATGATGCTGTGTTCACACTAGTGGGAATGATGCTGAGTTCAGGCTAGTGGGAGTGATGCTGTGTTCAGGCTAGTGGGAGTGATGCTGTGTTCACCTGGACGATAGTGGGAATGATGCTGTGTTTACGCTAGTGGGAGTGATGCTGTGTTTACGCTAGTGGGAATGATGCTGTGTTCACGCTAGTGGGAATGATGCTGTGTTCAGGCTAGTGGGAATGATGCTGTGTTCAGGCTAGTGGGAATGATGCTGTGTTCACCTGTCCTTCAGAGGAATGTATGCCATCAAAATCTATTTGAAGATGATACCGAGTTGTTGTTCAACATGGCTTTAATAGCCTCTATAATATTAAAAAAATACATAGAAAAAAACTGACTCCTCCCCACCTGGTGAACTTGTATTTCCACTTTCAGCGCCTCCTGTAACGTTTGTAATTCCATCATTGATCCACTCAGCTGCTCTGAGAGTCCAAGAATACGGTCAGCCTGCAGAGAGAAGAGGAGATTATTATTTTTTATTTTTTTTCTTTATTACTTAATATTACAGTATGTATGTATTATTCTTCGACTATTATAACCTGATTGATGCTTTGGCAATATTGTATTTACATTCATGCCAAAAAAGCTTTTGAATTTGAATTTGAATTTGAGAGGAGAGAGGAGAGAGAGAGGAGAGAGGAGAGAGAGAGAGGAGAAAAGAGAAAGAGAAGAGAGGAGAGGAGAGGAGAGGAGAGGAGAGGAGAGGAGAGGAGAGAGAGGAGAGAGGAGAGAGGAGAGAGAGGAGAAAAGAGAAAGAGAAGAGAGGAGAGGAGAGAGAGGAGAGGAGAGAGGAGAAGAGAAGAGAAGAGAAGAGAAGAGAAGAGAAGAGAAGAGAAGAGAAGAGAAGAGAAGAGAGAGAGGAGAGAAGATAGAGAGGAGAGGAGAGAGATCAGCAGCAGGAACTGAATTAGGAGCCCAGAAGAACTACACCACGTGCCCACTACATTTGAATATGACCCATCAACTCATACGAATGTATCTCAGCAACTGTAGGATGACATCTGAAAAATATGCAGTGGTCTCTTCACTGAATTTATATGACACATTGTTCAAACAGAAAAAAAGGAAAAAACAGTGACGCACATAAGGACCAATCACAGCTTCAAACGGAGCAGCACACAAGAGCATTCTAAACTCAGCTAACCTGCTAGGAGGTGACGAGGAAAGACACACATGTTGTCTACATCAGACAGAGTCCAGCGTTTCCTGTTGAACATTCTAATTGGCAGAGGGCAACTCAGAGTGACGCGGTGCAGTGGGACGTTGGAGGGCAAAGGGAGTCCAGACAACACAACACAACACAACAACAACAACAACAACAACAACAACAACAACTAAAACAACAACTAAAACAACAACAACAAAGGGAATCCAGACAACACAACACAACAACAACAACAACAACAAAGGGAATCCAGACAACACAACAACAACAACAACAACAAAGGAGTCCAGACAACACAACAAGCTCCCACATTCCATCAGTTACAGGGGAAGGTAGATGGGACAAATCCAAAGAAGCTCAACCCATGACCTTTGTGTGTGACCTCTAAAACTCCACACCATATTTTACACTAGATGACCAGAGCTGCAGGCCTATGTGTTGCTTTTGCAGGTGACTCGACTTTGAAGGTCCTTCACAGTCACACTTAGTTGTTCAATGTTGTAGAGTCATATTTAAATGCCCACTGTATTCCAATACACCAAGTATATTCTAGACAGTAGCTAAGATCAGGCAGCTGAAGTGTCATACATCAGACATCATATAGAAGCACACACACACACACACACACACACACACACACACACACACACACACACACACACGTTGCATGTGCAACTCCACCACTGTAAACACACACATACAGTATCTCTTCTCTTTCACAAACAGAGAAAGGTAAAGTTCACAAAATAATTTACAGGAGATAACTTTAAGACTTCATGAAAGATTAACAAGGGAGCTTAAAGAACAAACAATCAAAATAAAACTTGTTCTAAAGAGTTCATCAAGAGCATCTGATCTTGTAAAGAAGGCATCTGAGAACCGATGTGAAACTGGCTGCAGCCGAAGCCTGTGATCTCCTCCAGAAGCTCTAGTGCTACACCACACAGCAGCCTCTGATCTCCTCCAGAAGCTCTAGCTCCTCCAGAAGTTCTAGTGCTACACCACACAGCAGCCTCTGATCTCCTCCAGAAGCTCTATCTCCTCCAGAAGTTCTAGTGCTACACCACACAGCAGCCTCTGATCTCCTCCAGAAGCCGGCTCTAGGGCTACACCACACAGCAGCTAACACTGCAAGTCCCTTCACCATGTCTGGTGCTGGTAGAATATTTCATATATGGCAGTATATTTTATATATATATGCCAGTATATTTTATATACATCTGTGGCCATAAGTATACATACTATGTTAAAGGTATACTATGCAGGATTGGCGATTTCATCGCCGGTTTCGCTTTCATTTCATTTCATTTTCGCTCATTTTATGCTTGCATGGGTGCGTGCCCGGAGTCTCGAAGTTGCAAGCGTGGTTCTACCGCTACAGACCACTAGAGCGGCCAAAAAAAACACTGTTCGACCGGTAATGACCCATTTAATCATATATAACAGTATGGAACGAATTGATTAACTGAAAAACGTTGCATAGTATACCTTTAAATTCTATGAACCATGTTATTTTCTAAAGGCCCGTTATTTCATGGATCAAGGATACTATTCATCCTTATAAAGTTTCCTTTATGATGATGCCCTGCATCACCACATCTCTAGGTATGGCCAAGGGTATGATTGCATTTCAGTTAGTCCATTAGCCTGATTGATGCTCATTGAGCTCAATGCAAATCAAACAATAGAGGCCATCCCACCTGGCCAACAGCACCTGTAGCTACAATAGAGGCCATCCCACCTGGCCAACAGCACAGCACCAATAGAGGCCATCCCACCTGGCCAACAGCACCTGTAGCTACAATAGAGGATATCACACCTGGCCAACAGCACCTGTAGCTACAATAGAGGCCATCCCACCTGGCCAACAGCACCTGTAGCTACAATAGAGGATATCCCACCTGGCCAACAGCACCTGTAGCTACAATAGAGGCCATCACACCTGGCCAACAGCACCTGTAGCTACAATAGAGGATATCACACCTGGCCAACAGCACCTGTAGCTACAATAGAGGATATCACACCTGGCCAACAGCACCTGTACCTACAATAGAGGATATCCCACCTGGCCAACAGCACCTGTAGCTACAATAGAGGATATCACACCTGGCCAACAGCACCTGTAGCTACAATAGAGGCCATCCCACCTGGCCAACAGCACCTGTAGCTACAATAGAGGCCATCCCACCTGGCCAACAGCACAACTACAGGTGTGTGTGCAACAGGGGCCAATACAGGACTCACCACGTAGCCAAGTCTCTACAGGTCCACAGTAGCAGCCATCACACTCACACTCACACACACACACACACACACACACACACACACACACACACACACAGAGAGAGAGTAGGCCGGAGCACCGTAGGGCCTCGTGGTCTCAAGGGGCCATGTCAACCCATCCCTTATAATCTCATTTGAGGTGTAGCGCCATGTAGTTACAAATGAATCGGCAGAAAAGAGGCGACGTAATCACAGGTATCTCTGGCTGACATGTTCAAAACTGTAGGATCATAATGACCCTCTGAGTGCACACACACAAAGACACAGACACACATGCTATAAAAACATAGACACAATCAGACACTTGCAGACACACACAACCCATTACCGCCACACACTCAAGTGTGAACACACAAACACAGAGAGAAGCAAACATATACCATCCAGTATTTTCAGGACCATGGTCTATCCACACACACAACAGTGAAGAAGAACATCCCACCTGCCCAACACCATCCACCTGCCCAACAACATCCCAACCTAAATACCACCTGCCCACCCTAAATACCACCTGCCCAACACCATCCACCTGCCCAACAACATCCCAACCTAAATACCACCTGCCCTACCTATATACCACCTGCCCAACAACATCCCAACCTAAATACCACCTGCCCAACAACATCCCAACCTAAATACCACCTGCCCAACACCATCCCACCCTAAATACCACCAGCCCAACACCATCCACCATCCCAACCTAAATACCACCTGCCCAACACCATCCACCTGCCCAACCTAAATACCACCTGCCCAACACCATCCACCTGCCCAACCTATATACCACCTGCCCACCAACATCCACCTGCCCACCCTAAATACCACCTGCCCAACACCATCCACCTGCCCAACCTAAATACCACCTGCCCAACACCATCCACCATCCCAACCTAAATACCACCTGCCCAACACCATCCACCTGCCCAACCTATATACCACCTGCCCACCCTAAATACCACCTGCCCAACAACATCCCACCTGCCCAACACTATAAAGGCATGACTAACGGCCAACTCCCAACATCCAGAGATAACAATGTTCCAACACTTTGGGCAAATTCAGCTCCTCATAATCCCCCAACTGTGTAAAATTCAACTAACTGTGTGTGCTAACTCACCTACTGTGTGCTAACTCACCTACCTGTGTGTGTTAACTCGCCTACCTGTGTGTGTGTTAACTCACCTACCTGTGTGTGCTAACTCACCTACCTGTGTGTGCTAACTCCCCTACCTGTGTGTGCTAACTCACCTACCTGTGTGTGCTAACTCACCTACCTGTGTGTGCTAACTCACCTACCTGTGTGTGCTAACTCCTCTAGCTGTGTGTGCTAATCACCTACCAGTGTGCGCTAACTCACCTACCAGTGTGTGCTAACTCCTCTAGCTGTGTGTGCTAACTCCTCTAGCTGTGTGTGCTAACTCATCTATGTACATGCCAAACACAGTGGCTCGGACCAAACCACACTCTATTCCAGCCAATGTTGTGCAAGTTCCAGCCAATGTTGTGCATTTGCCGTTGAGCTGAAATATCAACAAACTTTCATCTCAATTGCAAACTGTACTTTGAAAAACCCAGCTTGGAGGAAAATACAGCTTTGAATGGCATCACATTAGCTTGCAGACTTTAGAGAATGCCTCCTCTAGAGAGATGAAGTTGCACTACAGTTAGGTGACTTGTCTCCACATTACATTTAAGTCAAATGCTTCTGATTAAGCTCATCAAACTAATGCTGACAACTGGAATATGATTTGTCTCAGATGGACTTTAGCCCTCCCATACAGTCTGAGGCTCTGCACTCTAACCCTGTAGCCAATGAGTGCTCTGCAGCCTAACCCTGTAGCCAATGAGTGCTCTGCAGCCTAACCCTTAATGTTCTGCAGCCAAACCCTTAATGTTCTGCAGCCTAACTCATCAATCAGCTGCACCTCCTGAGCAGACACCCTGTTACTACCACGGCATCTACGGCCCAGGCACGTCCAGTGAGTATGTCCAGTGAGTATGGGCAGTGAGTATGGGCAGTGAGTACTGTATGTCCAGTGAGTATGTCCAGTGAGTATGGGCAGTGAGTACTGTATGTCCAGTGGGTATGGGCAGTGAGTACTGTATGTCCAGTGAGTATGTCCAGTGAGTATGTCCAGTGAGTATGTCCAGTGAGTATGGGCAGTGAGTACTGTATGTCCAGTGGGTATGGGCAGTGAGTATGTCCAGTGAGTATGGGCAGTGAGTACTGTATGTCCAGTGAGTATGTCCAGTGAGTATGGGCAGTGAGTACTGTATGTCCAGTGAGTATGGGCAGTGAGTACTGTATGTCCAGTGAGTATGGGCAGTGAGTACTGTGTGTCCAGTGGGTATGTCCAGTGAGTATGGGGAGTCATCTTTCATGTTCGTTACAGAAAAGAAGCATCAGAAATGTTGGCACAGAGACTGTATCTTAGCAGAACGCTAATTTAACAGTGTGTTTAAAAATGCCACAAAATAACTAAAGTTTGCTACTCATAGAGAGAGAGAGAGAGAGAGAGAGAGAGAGAGAGAGAGAGAGAGAGAGAGAGAGAGAGAGAGAGAGAGTACATGGGTCACATATCAAATGGTTATCTGGAAAAGGTTGGGGCTAGATCATAAAGTAATAATATAATAATAATATAATAATATAATAATATAATAATAATATAAAGTATTAGCTGAATAATAGCAAGGACCTAGTTCCATCAGGTGCCCCAAGAAACACCACAGTCATTTACAGAAAAAATCTGACATAAATCTGGTACACAACACCTGTACATAGAATACTTAAAAAACTCAGTTTTTGGCATTTTACTAATTTTCTGAGCACACAAATCTAACAATTGAGCGCTTTAGTAATAACTGAAGCACCAATGAGGCCTACAACCGTAAACAGATTTTACAGAACTAAATATTTTTTTCTTCGACAGATGTGTTTGTGTTGGTCGCAATCTGTATACAGCTCCGTCGGAAGTAAATGCCATTGTCAATGCCAAGGCATCTCGTCTCAGTTAGATGGCACCATCACTGACTGATACATCCATCCAAGTAACAGGTAGGACCGAGAAACAATGGGCGCGTCCGAAATGCAAGGGTGGTCCAAATTCCTCCCTAGTCAAATGTTTTTTTTTTTTTTAACCTGCATCATAGAAGCAAAACTTCTTTAGTGGGGTGACAAACAGAGAACTATTCGAAAGTAACGATAGTTATCGTCTCAAACAAATAATTTCATGTTAGTGGGATTCTAGCATAATTTTATCCTGAGTGAGTACGGCAGCGTTGCAAGGATATGATAGGGAAAAGTTCACTTGATAGGCCTTGTGTGCCAGAAATCTGTGAGAATACCGTAAACCTTGATATGCGGTTGATTTGTCTAAACAGTTGGATACAATTGAAATGTAATCAAACTGATATTCCAACATACTCAACTTTTAAGTAACAGAAAAAGCTCACCCTCCGCACACCTAACGTTACTTCTTAGCTATGTAGCTGGCGCACGTTTGCTTCGCTCTATGAGAATCTGCAGGTTCCATAGCTACTCTCGCTAGTTGTTGGTGCAAGCTAGCTAATGTTACGTCCCCCTAGCTGGTAGCAAAAATCAGAAGTGGATGAAGAATTGATGAACGTCTGAAAAGACGGAAAATGTGTTCTTTAAGATTATAGAAACAAACCAGAATACAGCGTGATAGCGTCACCACGAAGTTCATTTATGGAATCCGGATAACTGCATAACTCCATACCCAGGGTTAGTAGTGATAACTAACGTTAGCCAGCTTTCGGAGCAACCTTACAAGCTTTTAGTAAGCTAATATTACCTCGCTGGTTCTAGCCAGTGAGCTAACCAGAAACAGCTAGCCACCTAGCTTGCTAATATTGTCAGTTAGCAGGCTACAGCCTATTGAAGCCGCACAGAAAACTGTTACTGGTAACTGTTACTAAAGCTAGCTCCCGAGCTAGCCAAAAGATAAGAACACCCGTTGCACTCCATCACAACAACCTCTACACTCATGTAAAGCCGCAACGCTGAATTTCTTAGCTTACGGATCATCATGATCACGTACATGAAGCTGATGGTGGCAAGTTAGAATCGGCCCCTTTGCTCTACGCTCGCTGCCCTCCAATAACCATTGCACTTAGAAATACCACTCAACTCCTAGAATAACGATAAATGAACAAAAACTGTTAGCATCAGCCGGTTTTGTCCTCCTTGCGACTACGATACCGTAAATGAACAAACACTATATTGTCTGTTAACGATCAAAGTTTCGAAACAATGGAGATAAAAGTTCTTATAATAATAAAAAAGATCCCAAGGTGCACTTACCCTCCTCTACTCACTTGAGCAGTAGTCCTTCTCTCCACACAAATTATTTAAATAAATATTTTCAAACACCCCAAATCGGTACAGGATACCCGGTACAATTACTACCCTAACTATTTCATAAGCCTACATTGGATAGCGTCCAGTTTGTCTGTTTTATTTCTTAATTTGTTTAAATTGAATTTGTGTAAAAAAAAGAGAGAAACTGAGATACAAAACAAGAACTCTTCTTCAATCTCATTCACCACAGCCACAGTACAAAAATTATCAATGCGCGCAGGAAGAGGGAGAGGAGGGGGGCTAGAAAACTGTAGTGTGAAAGGAGTATTTTATCTTCAGAACACGTTCGTTCAACTATAAACTAACACAATGGGGGTGGGCGTGATTGTATGTGTTGAAAACCGACTTTGATAACAGAAAGAAAATGTGTTTTACAACAGAACTACTTCTTGTGACGGTGCGGCGAATTTATTTCACTTTGCCTAAGGAACAGTGGTACTACGCCTTCCATTGCCTAGGGAAAAAACCCGGATGTAAACTCGGTGAAACTCATCTGGAGAGAAGTAGAATGCGAACTCAGTGCAACTCAAGAAGTACGTCCGCAAGGCAATCCATCGATTCAACCACTTAGTCTCTCCCCGCAATTCGGCATTTCTCTAACTAAAGCCATAACCTATGATAAGGATGGGAGCACATTGCGCGCTCCCGTTACCCAATAACCCCTTTGTAGTTTCTGAAAAAAATCATGGGATGAGAAATAACGTCAAGTTTACCCCGATGATAAACATTATGTGGGCTAGAGCTCATGCTCGGATGCAGAACATCAGTGTGGGCTTCTCCGTCTGTAGAGCGAGTGGGAGATGGCTGCCTGCTTCACTTCAGAGAGCGGCGGGGCGCCGTTTTTTCCACGAGTAGCTGCTACGCCATTACGCTGTAGACAACTGAGGAACTTGATGTGAGAAGGAATGCACGTGCAAGAGACGGCTAAATAAATAATGAATTACTGATCGCACATAAACGTGTCGTCATTAGCGCTGGCCTATAGAATGATATTAATTACCCGCCAGTGCCTCGCCTGTAGTGATACGGGTGGATGTAAACGGGATAGACGTAACCTACGTTGCCGTTCTAGTCTCGCAGTATCAGAACCTTTAACATAAAGCAGTTTCATCTTCTGTATTGCGGAGCTTGGCTGCATTAAACACATCTGTCACAGTTTATAAAGGCAGTAATAACTGGCACAAATATGTATTTAAATAATTTCTGTTCCTTTTCATATTTTTTGGAAACAAAGATTTCTTCATGCCATTTCCCTTTCTACTGTTCATTTACTTTAATCTACACTAAATAAGAACAAATAAATAACCTACTTTGACAAACAGTTATGATTTACTAACCTTAGGCCAACACACTATAACATCTTTCTTGACAGTTGGCTTAACCTATGGAAAAGGCCTGACTGTGTGTCATTGCTTTGAGCTGAAGATATGTAGGCTACAACACATAGAAGTCTCCAACAGACACTGCTGGTTTCCTAATCAGGGGAGAGCTCTCCTGCTCAGCTCCTGTCAATATATCGATCTCTATCTATAAGTATAGGCCTACAGATATGCAGTCTCACTGTATCGGCCCTGTGAGAGCTCTCTCTCTCTCTCTCTCTCTCTCTCTCTCTCTCTCTATATATATATATACTGTATATATGTGTGACGGGTCACTCCATTCTTCTGTTTGCTTCATACACATCACTATGGACAACCGCTTGGATCAGGTTTTTCTTTATTGCTGGAATAAAGTATGACAGTGTGGACATTTGGGTTCACTGTATATCTCGGGACAACAATCCAATATCTATTAATTTCAGTTTGAGTAAATATTTGTACTAGTTACAAATACATGTATGTATTACTTGTATTAGTTGTGTTGTGTTAGTCAGTCGAATTGAATGTCAAGTCAAGTCAAGTTTATTTATATAGCGCATTTCATACACAGAGGTCATTCAACGTGCTTTACATTTAAACAAAAACCAAAAAGGAATAGCAGATAAAAGCATAGATGGGCAAAGAGTAATAATAATAATAATAGTAATAATAGTAGTAGTAGTAATAATAATAATAATACATTTTTTTTTTAAAGAAAGCATTAAAGAATAATGCTGAATTATCAAGCATAATTCAATAACATAAATGCATAACTTGTATGTATGTGAACAAAATAAAACTAATTTTTATTACTAACTCAGCGCGAGTGTTGTAAACGCAGCACTCGAGCACGTGGCTAATCTCCAGACTACCACTGGTCTGCAAGATAGCTAAACGTGCACAGAGTCAGGCTGCTTATCAAAATATAGGAAACATATAAAGCAGATTGCACATATAAAACAACATGACGGTAAACCTATCGACACAAAATAAAAACATTTCAAAATATTACCTGGAATAAAGTATGACAGTGTGGACATTTGGGTTCGCTGTATATCTCGGGACAACAATCTGAATAACATGCAAAGCAAGTGAACATTAGCACGCTAGTTCATATAGAAATACTTTGTTGCAAGTCTCTAAAATGTCACTTTACAAAAGCTAAGTCAACAACTAAACTCAAAATAGTTGAAATCATTATAAGTACATTGCATGACAAAATACGTGGCATATGTACTTAGAATTACAAGAATTACACTGTTTATCCCGGACCTCCCAAGTTACGTGATTTACCCAATATCTATTAATTTCAGTCTGGGTCAATGCAACGCGAACCCCACTGTCACATCGTATGTACTTGCCGCTAGATGGCGCAGTTGCATCACTTTTAATAATTTAATTTACTCTGTTACATATATATATATATACAAAAGCCAGTTGAAATGGAGTTTGTTAGAAAGCAACTGACAAATGTCAGTGTTCAAATGGAAGCCCCTAAATATGTTTAGTTTTGTGATCCATTACGAATAGGGACATTCCACATCAATTCAACCAGGGCCCACGCACTTCCTGTAGATCTAAAAAAAATCTGAAAAAATGACCAGGTGTACCTATGTTAAAATCGTCACATTTAGTCTGGATGATCCTGCATGGTCATAGTTGTCCCTCAAAGTTGATCAAAATTCTATTGGAGTTTTTGGCCGGGCTCTGTATAGGCCTTCAGAAGACATATGTGACGTTCCACGGCAAAACCAGTCGCTTGTCGCAACAGGCGTTTCTGAGAAAAATGGCCATTTATGTCACTTGTGCTAAAATCGTGGATTTTTTTTTGTAAGTGTTTTGAAACAGTGGGAGGTCTACACTGTACGGCCGTGAATACATTTCGCCGAAAAACTGACCTTTTGTAGTCTAAAAACGTGAGTTTGTTGAGGTGAGAAAGTTAGAGGAAGCAGGAAGTTAGAGGCGTCTCGTTTTTTGCCGCTTTACGGTAAATGCACTCATCGACAACCACCAAGCCATCCGCGTGCTGTGTCGTTGATACAAGTACCGTAAATCTTGTAATAGCGGCGACCTTACAAAGCGTTCGTGAGTGTTGAGCCGACGGTTAACTTCAAAGGCAGATTTCTCCGTTTTTCTATTGGCATGACAGGATGAACTCAACTCCTTTGAATGTTTATATTTCAGTAATATGACGTTCAATTCATTAGATATAGGTATCGTTTTGAAGGTTGATTATGCCCCTTCCTGAAAACGTAATAACTTTGATTTTGAAAATTTGGACATTGTGACTGATTTCGCCGTGGAAGGTCACATATTTGTTCTCAAAATAGGCTCGTAATGTATTTTCTTTATTGAGTAGAAACTTTATTTTAAGTATAAACACTGTCACCACAAATATGGAATGTTTTTTGAGACAAAATGAAATAAATAAAAGTTGAAATAAATAAATAAAAGATTAAATAAATAAATAAGAGTTGAAATAAATAAATAAAATGTGAAATAAATAAAAGATTAATTGTAAAAAACATAGCCTATATACATTGACATTTACATTTACATTTACATTCCAATGTTGCAATGCGCCAAGAAATTCCCCCTTTTCACGCTAACGTCAGACACTTTCCGCTTTGAAGCTTTGCTGGGTATCAGTCCATCCGGCGTAAGCAAAAGCTATGGTGATACGGTTACAGTTCTTGAGGTAAGATTAATATTTCACGTGTATTTATTATCTTCATTTTCTTTGTTATCTTTGGCGATCGTTGCCGTCACGTAGCTTTGAGAGTAAAGTCAGTAGCCTAATCCTTAATATATAGCAGCACATATATATATATCACTACCTAAACCCATGTAGAAACTAGCATAAAGCATCCGACGTATGATTTGTGTGTGTGTGTGTGTGTGTGATCGTGTGCCATGTAATCGCAACAGTCTGCACAATCTTTGCAGTCAAAGTTACATTGATTCATTGCCTCGTTTTAATGGCTAGCAGGTTACGCTATGACAATGCTGAAGAGAAAGTCATCATTCTCAATAACCTATTAGTCCGTGAGCCAGAGGGGTTGGTCGTTACCAAAAAGGTGGCAAACCATACATTTTCTGAAAGCCTGGAATCTCAGCTTTTCAATGATGTATAATGGCCATCTGACAAGAGTAGTTGTTTAGAGTTATCACACATAATGTAAACCAAGGTTGAGAAAATAATATGTCTGAGTTTCGTTTTCAAAAAATGTTTTCATGCATAGGCTATCTGGATAATAGGTGAGGAATGTTTAGGAGTCAGACAGTGCAGGACCTAATCTCTGATTGAAAGTGAACAGAATTTGTGCATTTACACAGCAACATTTAAGACATTTTCCCCCGAACCCCCACTTGCCTTTGGGCTTAAGGACGGCTACAAAAAAAAGTTTCACCTGTCGCATGTTGACGTTACATTTCATCACGCACAAAGTGTCCCGGTTTTACTTCAGAGAAATCTGGTCACCCTCCCCAAACGGGGTCATCCCTTTGTTCCCCGGTTTTCCCAAAAAGGGTCCTATGTTCCCCGGTCGCAATACATACCGGGGAACATAGGACCCTTCTCTGGAAAAGCGGGAAACATAGGACCCTTTCTAAAATCGAAGAAAAAAAGGGTCCTATGTTCCCCAGTCCCATACAAAGTGGGGAACATAGGACCCGGGGAACATAGGACCTGGGGAACATAGGTACGCTCCTACCCAAACGGTAGCCTGTTAAAAGCTAACTTCATGGCAAAAGATCTTTGCTGTAGTAGAGCTACAGTAGTTGGACAGTCGGGCGAGGTCGGTCGGTAGGCTAACTCAAGTGTTGCTGTCCCGTGCCGCCATCAGTCGGAGGAGCTGTCGGCTCGACGGCGTTCACTTTTGGTCGATTTGACCTGTCAGCCGGTGGCCGTCGGCCTCAATGACCAGTCTTATTGGTAGAGTGCTAGCCCTTCTAAACATCCAGGATTAAAGAGGAACTATGCAGGATTGGCGATTTCATCTCTGGTTTCGGTTTCGTTTTTCGTTTTCACTCGTTTTATGCCTGCATATTTCTCTGCAGAGCTTCCCCGACAGCTTTAGCGTGTATATTTATACATATATAGGATATATAGAAATATATAAATTGCAAGCGTGGTTCTTGTTCCTTACGAGTCTCTGACTTCCAGATGTAAACAAGGAGCGATCGTCTACTGCAGAAACTGCAAAGTTGCAATAGCGGATAGGGACCCTGGGGGCGGGAGGAAATATTACTGTTTTCGATGAAACTGGTCAGTCAAGCAAAACAACGATTTCTGAGCGATTTTATGACTATGAAAAAGTTGCGTAGGGTCTCTTTAATATGACCAGAGACAGTTTATAAAGTAGTAACTAGACTATCTTTGATGTGACCATCGCTAAGTAGCAAAGACTACCTAGCAATGGAATAAAGGTTAAACTATCCATTAGCCCTAAATAAATTCAATGATGTACGTTACGAACCCATTTTGATCAACTATCCTAACATATTTTTGCGAGAACTAGTAGACTACCACACAGTTGCTAAACGTATGTTATTTCTGAGTAGTTTGTAACAATAGAGGTTTAACCAAAGTATCTAGATAGCGACACCTAGCAGTTCCCATTAAATTTCCATTGACAGTGCTAACGCTAGCTAGCTAGGTCCCGGGCAAAAATAAATATTCCGTGCCACACACAAGCAATAAAATAGTACACAATATATATTCACATTTATATTTTCTTATTGCTTAATCAGAGAAGTCCGAAACTAGGGCCATTTAGTTCCATTGGCAAATCCTTCTCATAAAGTAAAAGAAACTAGCTAGAAGTTAGATTTTTTTTTCTCCAGGCAGCAACCTATCAGCGGCTAGGTCCCGGCTAGGTCCCGCCTTGATGGGTGACTGACGTATTCATTTATTTCCTGGCGCATTTCAACATTGGAATGTAAATGGCAATGGCAATGGCAATGTAGGCTATGTTTTTTACATTTAATCTTTTATGTATTTATTTCACATTTTACTTATTTATTTAATCTTTTATTTATTTATTTAATCTTTTATTTATTTATTTCAACTTCTATTTATTTATTTCATTTTGTCACAAAAAACATTCCATACTCAAAACGCAATGAACAGAAAATAAATTCCTTCAGAGTTTAACCCTCTGGAGTCTAAATCTGGGGATTTGAAAAACTGTTCCAAACACACATGGAGTCTTAAATAAGGGTCATAAACCCACTGTCCTTCCAGATTCTGACGTTGAAAAAGACCTTCCTACAAACTTTAACAACTATTTTGTCTCCATTGGAAAGAACCCTGCCGCTAACATCAGACAACCTCAGGGGGCGTCTTTTCAACAGTATCTAACTGGCAACTGCCCTCACTCCATTTCCTTGAAGCCAACAGATAGCATTGAGCTATCTAAGATCATTATGGACCTCAAGAGTACAAATACAGCTGGCATTGACGGAATTAGTGGTAAAATGTTGAAAGAAATTGCTGATGTGATCTTGGAGCCGCTTGCTCATTGCATTAATCTCTCTCTCTCAACAGGGATAGTGCCAAAAATGGCAAAAATTGCAAGGGTCATACCAATTTTTAAATCTGGTGAGAAAAATATCATGAGCAACTACCGCCCAATATCACTATTACCAAATCTCTCTGTGTTTTGAAAAAGTTGTATATCAGATTGAACAGCTATCTGGAAAAATTTCACATTGTAGTACCATCACAGTTTGGCTTCAGGAAAAAGAGTACCACATGCATGGCTATACTTGACTTGAAATACTTGAAAAAATCAACGACTGTATCGATGAAGGCAAGCTTGGCATTTGTATTTTTCTTGATCTATCAAAGGCCTTTGACACGATTGTGTTTAAGATACTATTGACTACATCACCATGGAATCAGAGGGGTTGCCCTTGACTGGTTTGAAAGCTATCTATATGATAGACAACAGTATGTTTCTATAGACAACTGCTGCTCACCCTGCAAGCCTATACACTATGGAGTCCCCCTGGGGTCAATCCTGGGGCCACTCCTATTTATTTTGTATATAAATGATTTTGTTAACTCTTCCACCATTTTTCAGAGTGTGATCTTCGCTTACGATACAAATCTGTTTACCTCACATAGAAACCTACTCACTCTTCTAGATACTGTAAACTCAGAGCTAGTCAGTGTTAACGCCTGGTTTAAATGTAATAAACTATCACTTAATGTAAGTAAAACCAATTATATATTATTTTGCTCAAATAGAAAGAAAATTAACACTGAGCTATTACACATCAATATTGATGGTCAGGAGATAATGAGAGTTAACTCCACTAAATTCTTGGGGGTTTATATTGATGCGTTTGTAAACTTCAAATGCCATATTGACCAACTGACTAAAAAGTTGTCTAAATACGTTGGTCTATTCTACAAACTCAGACATTCTCTTCCATTATATGCTTTGCTTACTATAAACAAAACTCTCTTTGAACCTCATTTGAGCTATTGTAACATTATTTGGTCGAACACCTCTCCTAGCCATCGACAAAAACTTGAGAGCCTACAAAAGAAAGTCATTCGCGCTATGTCATGGTCTGCTGCAAATACTCCCACCCGACCACTTTTCCATCACTATGGTTTCCTAAGACTTCCTGAATTCAATGTTTTCCATAATGCATGCGTTATGTTTGAAGTTGTTAAGGGTCTAAACCCTAGACTGTCTGTTCTGCTCCCTATCTGCCGCCCCCAGCATCAACACCATACCAGGAACAAACACCTTATAACAGGTAAACAACGCCGTCTTCACAGTGCTGGTATGAGTGTTGCCTGCAGGGGGCCACAGATCTGGAACAATCTTAATGTTGACCTAAGGATGCTCCACTCCTTCTCCGTCTTTAAAAGAAATCTAAAAAGATATCTTCTGTCCAACTATCTATAACCATATTCCTGCTACATGGATGTAATTGGGATGACTGTATGAGGGCTTGAATGTTGAATGTATGTATGTTAGTATTGTCTGCATGTATGACCATGTGTGTGCTTCTTTGTATGTAATTGTATGTCCTGGGCTGTCTGCTCATGCAATGCTTAAATTCACAGCACCACATTACATATTGGACATTTTTCACCTTTCTTCATGAACTTTGGGCCCCCTGCTCAAAAGCTTTAAATAGCTTATTATGGGGGACCCATTCCTACATAGCAAAATAACATTACTGAACACAAAGCGTAACAAATTGTACCTTTTGACTATGTATGAATAAATAAATAAACTAAAACTAAACTAAACTACACACACACACACACACACACACACACACTTTCTACTACTACACACACACACACACACACACACACACACACACTTTCTACTACACACACACACACACTTCCTAATACATACACACACTTCCTACTACATACACACACACACACTTTCTACTACATACACACACACACACACACACTACACACACACTCACACTTCCTACTACATACACACACACACACTACACACACACACTTCCTACTACACACACACGTTCTATGGTTAGGTCAACAGTTACTCTAATATAGTGCTACGGTGTAACTCAGATTTTGACCAGCAGATGGAGCTCTTTCTCTTCCCAGACTGGAGCCCAGTGCAGGGCCTTTGTTCTCCCACCTGCTCCAGAGCGGTAGAGCAGCTGTGGCAACACTTTATTTTAATGTGTCGCTGGTACAGTGTGCCTACCCTATTAGGTACAGTGGTACAACCTGTGTAACAACATGTACTAGCATGTACTAACATTGTACTTGCATTACGTATTTGTGGGTACCTACGTGTAGTTTTACAAAACTTTGCCAATTTGCCTACATTTTTCATCAAAGGCAAAGGGCTGACCTGAGACCTGCTGGATAGGGTAAATGATAGATTTAATGTACATAACTGGTACACTTCATTTAATGGGTTTATGCCACTTTATACCACTGCTTGGTCAAATTTCCTATTGTGATGCGCTGTTTGGAACGTGCATTATTTTTCTATATACCGCACGGCTATGAAGTAGTTCCCTACTTTTGGGCTTAGGCTATTACACTTGAATATTAATTCGCCAATGTCAATGTAACGGTAAAAACAACAACATTGTATCTAAGACAGCGGCAATATAAACAAAAGTGATAGTAGCAGTGGTATAAGCGGGATAATCAACTCCGCGCCCTGTGCGTTTATAGGAAAATAATGCACTTATCGAAGTGTAAAGTCCCCTCCGCCTGCGGCGTCGGGTCCTTATTACCACTTCGAACGTGCATTATTTTCCTATAAACGCACGGCGCGTCGTTGATTATCCCTTACGTATCAAAGAGTAATAAGTGTGTACCAACACAGTTGATACATGTGCTACGTAGGGTAATGGCAGACATCTTCCAAGACATCAAAGACACAACATACAGGTAATATGTGTGTGCAAGTAATTAACTGGTACATTTAACAAGAGTAACAAAGGTGTAGCAGTGCAGCTATTACATGTACACTGAGGACAATGAGGCCTTGACTGGAGCTAAGAACAGTCACAGTACATCACAGTAATTTATATCTCTCCATCACATTTATATCGGTTAACTCTCCTTATTCCACTGCTCGGTTGAGTTCCCCATTGTCCTGCGTTCTATAAGGGTGTGCATTAACTTTAGATATACGCACGGCTATGAAGTAGTTCCATTGTTTTTGACCGTATCACACTTGAATATTAATTCGCCAAACTCGTTGTGAAGTTTAAATGCACTGTCACGTTACATAGAAGCTGTAAAATACAGACGTTCAGATCATAGTAACGTTTAGCATATGACAGAGGTGTCATTTAGCTAGTTAGGTGGCAGTAGGCTAAGAAAAATAGCAATCTTTCAAAGTTAACGTTCATCAGAATCCTGGGATATGCCAGCTTGACAACGGGAGATTAGAACTAACGACTGGCTTTTGGCCATAGCAACCATCCATTTAGAACTAGTAACCGCAGTTTGAGAAATGAGTTGAAATGTGTCTGGGAAAAGTAGTTCTACAAACAATACAGTTCTAGCGATTAAAACATTTAAATTTAGCCTGACTCTCGCCAGACCCTTGTAGTTCCGCCATGCTCCACCAGAGGCGTTTCGCTGAGCTCCACACAAGGGTCTGGACGCGAGGGCAATCCAAACCCCTGGGCCAGTGATCAAAAAATAAGCAACCAATCAGGAGCGCCGAAGCGAGTGTTTGATTCAAATAACAATGGCGGCACGCAGCGAGGAGTCTTGTGCTGACATTGATTCTGCTATTTCAACCGTTTTGTCGAATCTATCGAGTATTCATTCTTTAAAAGATTAACAGAGAATAGTTTTGAAGACATTTATTGGTGGCAAGGATGTTTTTACTCTTCTTCCGACCGGGTTTGGCAAGAGTTTGAAGAAGCCTAGCACGTCATTCAAGATAACAGGCAAGTGGTTTATCAAATCACATGCGAGGATGTTTTACAAGGACCCGCCTTCAGAAATACATCTCCTATCGAGAAGTCCCAGATCCTTGTGTGAAGCAGACAGCGAACTACAGGATCTGGCGATCGTCAGGTTAATTTAAATTAGCACCGGAAACGAACACAACGCAATGGCAACAGTGGAATAAGTGGAACTTCACGCCGTGCGGTTATTCAAAGTTAATGCACTTTTCTAGACGGAACGTCCCTCCGCTTCGCGTCGGGCCGTATCACCGTCTAGAACGTGCATTAACTTTGAATAACCGCACGGCGTGTCGTCCATTATCCTGTACTTAATTCACCTCTGGTGAGCGAATTAACTTATCATGACAAAACTGACATTACAGCCATATAAGTCATTTTCCATCACATGTCGCACTAACTTTTTGATGCGCATCGTTTTAAAGCGAATTAACTTTTGAATGGAAAAAGGGCTATTAGTAATACCCTAAACAGAACCCCTGGCTGTTCTGTCCTGGTGATGGTGTTCTACATTCTAGAGCTCTGGTGTTCTATCATATTCTAGAGCTCTGTCCTGGTGATGGTGTTCTATATTCTAGAGCTCTGTCCTGGTGATGGTGTTCTATTATATTCTAGAGCTCTGTCCTGGTGATGATGTTCTATATTCTAGAGCTCTGTCCTGGTGATGGTGTTCTATATTCTAGAGCTCTGTCCTGGTGATGGTTTTCTATTATATTCTAGCTCTGTCCTGGTGATGGTGTTCTATTATATTCTAGAGATCTGTCCTGGTGATGGTGTTCTATTATATTCTAGCTCTGTCCTTGTGATAGTGTTCTATTCTAGAGCTCTGTCCTGGTGATGGTGTTCTATATTCTAGAGAGAGAGGAGTATGTCTAGACTATGAGTGACTAAGCGTGATGGACAAAGAGACCTGTGCCAATCATGGTGTTTTACTCTGCAGACTTGTGTTATTTGTGAAGTAAGGTGAGGGGTTTGTAGCAGATGATTTGATTCAAAGCTATACGTGCACTGATGTGTTCCTCCTCCTGTGAGAACAACCTTTCAGCATCAGTATACGGCCCTCTGGACCGAGTGATGAGGAGGAGCTGCAGAGAGGAGAGGAGACGGAGAGGAGGCAGGGAGGAGAGGAGGAGGTATAGAGGAGAGGAGGAGGCAGTGAGGAGGGGAGAAGAGGAGGTAGAGAGGAGACGAGAGGAGGAGGCAGGGAGGAGAAGAGGAGGAATAGAGCAGATGAGGAGGTATGGAGGGGAGAAGAGGAGACGAGAGGAGGAGGCAGTATTTGATCTCAGCCCTGAAACAACATTCTTTGGATAGAGGCATATTGATTGTTCCCAGGTGACCTGTGTTTTATAATGTGATTATCAGGCCTTAATGATCCTGTCCTGTTCCCACCCCCTGCACACACACACACACACACACACACACACACACACACACACACACACACACACACACACACACACAGTCTTTAATGAATCCAGCTGTACCTGGCCCATTGAAGGAGTTTGTCTTTGAATTGGGCGCTGGGGTGGATGGGGCATCTGGCTCTTGTTTGTGAGTGACAGGTGTGATTTATTACCCCTGGATAGGGCATCTGGATCCTGTTAGTGAGTGACAGGTCTGAGATATACCCCCCCACACACACACACGTACACACACACACACACACTAGACCCCCAGCAGCTGATTATTGACTTCTCAAGAGCAGCTCATTTCTCAGCATGCAGTGAAGGTGCAACAGAGGAGGACACATAGATACGTATACGTAGATACCGCACTGTATATGTGCCAATGGGAGGACACATAGATACGTATACGTAGATACCGCACTGCATATGTGCCAATGGGAGGACACATAGATACGTATACGTAGATACCGCACTGTATACTGTATGTGCCAATGGGAGGACACATAGAGACGTATACGTAGATACCGCACTGTATATGTGCCAATGGGAGGACAGCTGCTGATGAGGCTCAGGTCAGAGGTCACGCCATGAGTACTTGTGTCTGTGGTTCAGAGGTCACGACATGAGCGCTTGTGTCTGTGGTTCAGAGATCACGATGTGAGCGCTTGTATCTCTGGTTCAGAGGTCACGACATGAGTACTTGTGTCTGTGGTTCAGAGGTCACAATGTGAGCGCTTGTATCTCTGGTTCAGAGGTCACGACATGAGTACTTGTATCTATCAGAGAGGGTTAAAGCGGAGCTTTGGCTACACCTGCCGCCAGGCTCCACCAGAGATGGTTAAAGCGGAGCGGTGTGTGTGTGTGTGTGTGTGTGTGTTTGGCTACACCTGCTGCCACATCAAACGGCCGGCGGTGTGCAGCAGCTCAGTGTCATTATGCCCACACACACACGCACACACACACACACACACACACACACACACACATTAGGCCCAAAGCCCTGTCCAGCCCAGCACAGCCTCAAAGGGACCTCACACACACACACACACACACACACACACACACATGAAAGGCCCGCATGAAAGCTGACCAGCCCACCTCAGCTCTGCTTCCTGGAACTCTGGTCTGCACCGTGCCGACGGACACACACTCTGGCTCATGGGCACGGATACGCCCTGCCTTGGCCACAGGTCACACACACAGGCACAGATACCACCTGTCTCTGAGAGGTCATATCTTCAATATGAGCCGTAATGCTGTGAGTTCAATATGAGCCGTAATGCTGTGAGTTCAATAAGAGCCGTCATGCTGTGAGTTCAATAAGAGCCGTAATGCTGTGAGTTCAATAAGAGCCGTAATGCTGTGAGTTCAATATGAGCCGTATTGCTGTGAGTTCAATATGAGCCGTAATGCTGTGAGTTCAATAAGAGCCGTATTGCTGTGAGTTCAATATGAGCCGTATTGCTGTGAGTTCAATATGAGCCGTAATGCCCTACCATCGCCCTACCATCGCCATTGCCTTCGCCATCCCTATGACTGCCCTACCATCGCCTGCTGTGGTTTCCTGCCCGAATCTTTGGCCCTCGGATCCCAGCGACCCATCATCTTCCGAAATAACTAATGGATTACTAATGGACAATTTATTCCCTACACTGGACTATTTGAACTTTCATTGTCATTGTAACTTTCAAACTACAAATGACTGTACTGTAACTGACCCAAGGCAGATGGG
>NC_085003.1:34488099-34508099 GCF_963854185.1 Sardina pilchardus
AGAGATTTGTGGGTCATCTGGGTGAAGCTAACGCTGCTAAACTCCATAGAGACCTTTGAGCCATCTGGGTGAAGCTAACGCTACTAACGCTGCTAACGCTGCTAAACTCCATAGAGATCTGTGGGTCATCTGGGTGAAGCTAACGCTGCTAAACTCCATAGAGACCTGTGGGTCATCTGGGTGAAGCTAACGCTGCTAAACTCCATAGAGACCTGTGGGTCATCTGGGTGAAGCTAACGCTGCTAAACTCCATAGAGATCTGTGGGTCATCTGGGTGAAGCTAACGCTGCTAAACTCCATAGAGATCTGTGGGTCATCTGGGTGAAGCTAACGCAGCTAACGCTGCTAAACTCCATAGAGACCTATGGGTCATCTGGGTGAAGCTAACGCTACTAACGCTGCTAAACTCCATAGAGATCTGTGGGTCATCTGGGTGAAGCTAACACTACTAACGCTGCTAAACTCCATAGAGATCTGTGGGTCATCTGGGTGAAGCTAACGCTGCTAACGCTGCTAAACTCCATAGAGACCTGTGGGTCATCTGGGTGAAGCTAACGCTGCTAAACTCCATAGAGATCTGTGGGTCATCTGGGTGAAGCTAACGCTGCTAAACTCCATAGAGATCTGTGGGTCATCTGGGTGAAGCTAACGCTACTAACGCTGCTAAACTCCATAGAGATCTGTGGGTCATCTGGGTGAAGCTAATACTGCTAAACGTGGGTCATATATAAATAGATATGGAGCGCTATAAAATAAATGAATTTATGTGTACATTTAGTGACTGTACACCCATCGGCCTGTAGATGGTGGTGTTGAGTGAAGGGTTGCTGGTTGTTGGATGATACTGTCGCACACACACAGACACACATGCAGGAATACACGCACACACAAATATGCACAAACACACACACACACACACACATACACACACATACTGTAAATACACAAACAGACACATACATACACACACAGTAGACAGGCAGACATACGCACGCACCTGCACATATACACACACACATAAAAACATACACAAACACATGCACAAACACGCCCACACGCATGCACACATAAACCCTCATACACACAAACGCACACACATAAAAACACACACACATGCACATACACACACACACTCCATTACCCATACACACACACACACTCACAAGTGAACATACTGTATACACACAGACACATAAAACACACAACACACACAAATGCAGTACACCAGAGGAGGCTTCTATAAGACTACAGGTGAAGCAGTGCTTCACCAAAAAAAAAGTAAACATAAAAAATAAAAAAAAACCTTACAATAATCCCATTTTCACTGTTTTGAAACAGAAAGACAGTCATTAAGACGAGTTGTTTTCCTGAATTCAATTCTGTGAGTGACAACAGCGCCATCCCCACACCCGCGGTGAAACAGACAATTGCAGTGAATCAGACGATTTTCTTGCTTCACTACCATCGATATCTTTTCCCATTGACTTCAATGTAAATCGAGTGAAACCCCCCGCGGCTCGTGGATTTTTCCCGTTTCAATGGATCCTTATGGCAGATAAGTCCCACCCGTGAAGCAGTGACCGATAGGGTAGAATTTTGCACTTCCGTCACTTGAATATGATTGACACAATACTCTGGCCAGTCAACGCCTTCATAAGGCAACTATCGTTAACTGACTTTGACAGCGACGATTTAGGAGAGCTTCATAATCAGCAATAACAACACATAATTTGTTGAACAGTCATTTCATAAGACATATCTTTATTTTTCCGTGTAGATGAGGATTTTGTTACTTAGGGTTAGTGAATATCTTTTTTGTTTCCTAATATAATTTGTTTAGCAAGAGCCCTTACAAGCTAGGAGGGTATTGCTAGGAGGGTAGCTAGCTTCGTTTCCAGTCATAATATGAGGACAAATTACGAGTGGAAGCAGAGGGCAGACCAAAACTTTCTGTGGAAATTACACAGCTCGTTGATGCTACGGTAAGGAGACATTTCAATTGTAGAATGTGAGGAAGAACCGTGAGTAAGGCTGAACGATATACCGTTATGTAAGGGATAATCAACGACGCGCCGTGCGTCTATAGGAAAATAATGCACGTTCGAAGTGGTAATAAGGTCCCGACGCTGCAACCGCTTCGGTCGACGGGGTTTGCTCTGGGTTTGCTTCACCAACATTTTTGATGACCAGCCGCCACTGCAGTACACATACACAAAAGCAAGCACACACATGCACACACTCATTTACATTCATAAAAATTGCAGTAGGGGATAGAGTAGAAGATGGAAACTTGACAAGCGTGATTTATTTCTGCAGAGAGAATGTGCAGGACTGAGCGGCGGTCATATCGTGTACTGCTTTGTGATACATCTAGTTATTGACAAAAGAATCATTTAAAAGACACAAGATAGAATAATTAAAAGACTTAAAAGAATTAAGTCTTTAAAAGAATTAAACGATTCAGAGTGAGTAGCTCAGTGCAGTTAGCAGGCGGCATCTGAGAATCAGCTTAGTCGTAAGTCTAGATTTAAAACTACAGTTGGGCCTTTTTGATGTCATCCGGAAGTTGGTCCCAGAGCTGAACCAAATAGCAGCTAAAAGCTGCTTCACCATGTTTAGCTCCAATAGCAGGTTTTACTAACAGGTTTTTCTCCTGAGAACTGAGAGGTGGAGAAGGTGTGTACTGCTGAAACATGTCTGATAGATATTTAGGTCCTGCTCCATTTACTGATTTATACATTTTTAAAGCAGTAGTGCTTTAAAGTCAATTCTGTGACTTACTTGAAGCCAGTGCAGTGATTTGAGAATTGGAGTGATGTGATCAGTTCTTTTTGTTTTTGTGAGAACCCTAGCTGCTGCATTTGGAATCACCTGAAGCTGTTTGATAGACTTTTTAGGAAAGCCTGTGTAAAGTCCATTGCTGTAATCAACCTGCTGGAGATATAAATGCATGAGTGAGTTTGCCAATGATTCTGAGATGGTAAGAAGCAGATTTTCATGTGGCTGTTGACATTTCGATCACTGTCGGTATATTTTGCTTTGAAGCCTTTTGAGTCAAGGAGGGTGGCAACCCTAACTCTTTCCTCCTTTTTACTAAATATAATTACCTCAGTGTTTTCTTTGTTCAGCTGAAGACAATTTTAAGACATCCAGTTGTTGATTTGGTCAATATATTGACAAAGAGATTCAAGAGCACCATAGTCGTTTGGCAACAGAGTTAAGTACATTTGGGCGTCATCTGCATAGCTATGATATGAAATCAAATTATTTTGGATGATTTGTCCAAGTAGGAGCATATAGCGGTTGAATAATTGTGGCCCCAAGATCGACCCCTGGGGAACACCACAGGTCAAGGACATTGGTGTTGAGGTACAGTTGCTGATGGCAACAAAGAAGCCTCTTTCTTGTAGATATGATTGAGGCCAGTTGATAACTATACCTGTAACTCCAATTCAGTGTTCTAATCTGTGTTGTAATGTGCAATAGTTTAGCGTGGAGGTATACAGGTTGTTCTTCTTGAGAAGGGTCTTTACAACAGCACTGATTCATTTACAAAGTGAAGGACATCGGCCACTGAAATCAATGACTTATTATGGAACAGTTGAATGTGCAGCTCAAAGAAAGCTCATCTCACACACACTCCTGTGACAGCTCACTGCACACTGGTGTTCCCACACCTGTCCCTCCAGAGTGAGGGGTCCTCAAGACAGATTATTACCAAAGACGAGGAAACAAGGTCACTTCCAAGATGCTGAAGTATGCGGGTACCTCTCACTGAAAAACACAACGTTATGAAAATCCTCCATTGAACAGTTTGGAAATGGACTAGACTGCATTCTCTTGGACAATGTCACTTCTAAACTGTAGAAACCTGAAACTTATTGAAATGGTGCTCCAGTGTAGCTCTGGTGTCTTTATGATGCGTATGTTGAAATGGTGCTCCAGTATACAGTAGCTCTTTATGATGCGTATGTTGAAATGGTGCTCCAGTATACAGTAGCTCTTTATGATGCGTATGTTGAAATGGTGTCTTTATGATGCGTATGTATCTCTGGTATCTTTATGATGCGTATGTTGAAATGGTGTCTTTATGATGCGTATGTGGGCCTTATGTAACAGTAGCCTCCAGCTACGCGGCGCAGAGAAACTCTTGACACACCAACAGGAAATGCTTCATAAATGGACAAGAGGTGGCCTGCCGATGGAAACACTCCCCCAGCCTCCCGCCAGCCCCAGAGTCCACCTGCACACACACACACACACACACACACACACACACACACACACACACAAGCCCCAGAGGAGTCCCAGAGTCCACCTTGGGGAGGACCCACACACGCACGCACACACACACACACAGACACACACACACACACACACACACACACACATAAACACAGTCTCACATATATGCACAAACACATACAAAGTCATTCTCACACACGCAAACATAGTCTCATACACTTGTCTTGCGCACACGCACACACAGTCTTGTGCACACACACACACACACACAGATGAGGAGACAATAGCAGCAGAAATGTATTGTGCCCTCCTCCTCCTCCTCCTCCTCCTCCTCCTCCATCTCTATGTCTCTGAGGCGCTGCACTGATTTAGCGGCTACATCCCGCTATGCTAAAAATACTCCGCTGGTGCTTCAGCCCACAGGTCCACATGCCCCGGTCCGCTCCGAGCCGCGCCGCGCCAACACCACTCCACTCCACAACTCCCGCAGCCTCTCTCTCTCCCACTCTCTCTCTCCCTCCCTCTCTCTCTCTCTCTCTCTCTCTCTCTCTCTCTCTCTCTCTCTTCTGCTGCGTCTGCTCGTTGGGTGAAGACAGCAGGCGCATCAGTGGCTCTCTTTTAAAGAGACATCGTTTACATGGAGCAGAAAACGCTCACACTTGTCTTACAGACATCACACTTGAGCGTGTGTTTTCACTGAATGGTTTAGAATAGCGCTGGGGGTCAATGACTCAGGGCAGTCTGGGGAATATGTTTGAGCATACAGTGAAATCTGGGAGTGCGCTGCGCTTCCTTCAACTAAAAGTTGAGACTAAACCTGTTTTATACAGTCTATGGACAACACATATTCAGCTAATGTGTATGTAGTGTACTCATACGGTTAATGTGTATGTGTAGTATACTCATAAGCTTAATATAGTATACTCATACGGTTAATATAGTGTACTCATAAGGTTAAGGTGTATGTGTAGTATACTCATAAGGTTAATATAGTATACTCATACGGTTAATGTGTATGTGTAGTATACTCATAAGTTTAATATAGTATACTCATACGGTTAATGTGTATGTGTAGTATACTCATAAGGTTAATGTAGTGTACTCATAAGGTTAATGTGTATGTAGTATACTCATAAGGTTAATATAGTGTACTCATACGGTTAATGTGTATGTGTAGTATACTCATAAGGTTAATGTAGTGTACTCATAAGGTTAATGTGTGTGTAGTGTACTCATAAGGTTAATGTGTATGTGTAGTATACTCATAAGGTTAATATAGTGTACTCATAAGGTTAATGTGTATGTGTAGTATACTCATAAGGTTAATGTAATGTACTCATAAGGTTAATGTGTATGTAGTGTACTCATAAGGTTAATGTGTATGTAGTATACTCATAAGGTTAATGTGTCATCATCGGATTCGATGGATAACCACAACCAAAGTGTGTGTGTGTGTGTGTGTGTGTGTAAGTTGGTGGCCCTAGGCTTCTCTCTGTGTGTGTGTGTGTGTGTGTGTGTGTGTGTGTGTGTGTGTTGGTGGCCTAGCCTTCTGTGTGTGTGTGTGTGTGTGTGTGTGTGTTGCGTCACGGGTGCTGTGTTAGTGGAGTCCAAACCATTCGGCATTAAGCTCACTGTTTTGTTGTTGATTTCGCTTAAGACTTTTTGCTGGATGTGAACATTGGAGAACAGACATTGGGCTTTGGACAATGCTATCTGTCTGATAGTCTCCAACTTCATAGTCAGAGGCAGTGGGCATCTGTCAATCAGGTCCAACCTGGATGCACACTAAAGATGGTGTTTGTTTGCTCCTTCCATTCAGGAAGTAGCCATCCCCAAACTTCTCACAAAGTTAGGAGGATGGAATCATCCAAAATCTCTTGGCTAATGCTGAAGTATTCAGAGTTGCCTTCACTGGAGCAAAGGGGCCAAGCCCAGCTCAGGGATGGCCTCATCCTGTTCCAACATGACTGTGCACCAGTGCACAAAGCACGGTACATAAAGACATGGATGACAGAGTTTAGTGTGGATGAACTTGACTGGCCTGCATAGAGTCCTGACCTCAACCCAATAGAGCACCTTTGGGATGAATTAGAGCGGATCCTGAGAGTCAGTCGCCTCGTCCAACATCAGTGTGTGACCTCACAAATGCGCTTCTGAAAGAATGGTCAAAATGAACACACTCATAAACACACTCCTTAACCTTGAGGAAAGCCTTCCCAGCCTTCCCGTCAAGAGTTGAAGCTGTTGTAGCTGCAAAGAGTGGACCGACGTCATCATAAATCCTATGGATTAAGGATGGGATGTTACCGAAGTTCATATGTGAGTCAAGGCAGGTGAGCGAATACTTTTGGCAATATAGTGTATGTGTCACTTATACTCATTTCTATACAAACGAAGACAGCAGATTCGGACTGAAACGCAAGCACTCACACCATAAGTGTATCTAAATTAGCTATGTACCAAAAATGACATTCTACTGTGACTCGGAGAGAGCTGTAAACAGAGCTGCAAGGCTGCATGTACAAAACCGCTTGGAGCTCCAGTGGAATAGGCAAACCACCACGAGGCACTACACTCCCGAGTGTGGCAATCAAAATATCTGGATATTTCAGGAGGTGAAATCTCCAGTAAGAACCAAAGCATATTTATAAATATACACACCTATGGCTACTGAAAAATGTGAGGTTCATTTATCAAATGTTATTTTGGGGTATTAAAAAGCATCGTTTTAGAATTTCTGAACGAAAGGGGCAGTATACTAATCGGTGCTTTTACAATAGCCTACTTTAAAATCATGCGCCTTCGGCATTTGTGGAGCTATTAACTAAAACCCTTTTGGAGGTGAATAAAGAACTAGCTAGCTAACTAACCTGCTTGGGGAGGAAGCTGATGTGAGCACTTGTATGTCTGTATGGAGACTAGAGCTTGTATGTGCGGTACAGATGCCAGGGCTGGCTTTTCATATTTTACAGCTCAAGCTCAAGAGTATTAGCAGACCAAATGACACCGGACCCACACACGGCATTAGCCCCCCAAATTACACCGGACCCACACACGGCATTAGCGCCCCAAATGACACAGGACCCACACACGGTATTAGCGCCCCAAATGACACAGGACCCACACACGGTATTAGCGCCCCAAATGACACAGGACCCACACACGGTATTAGCGCCCCAAATGACACAGGACCCACACACGGTATTAGCGCCCCAAATGACACCGGACCCACACACGGTATTAGCGCCCCAAATGACACCGGACCCACACACGGTATTAGCGCCCCAAATGACACAGGACCCACACACGGTATTAGCGCCCCAAATGACACAGGACACACACACGGTATAAGCGCCCCAAATGACACAGGACCTACACACGGTATTAGCGCCCCAAATGACACAGGACCCACACACGGTATTAGCAGACCAAATGACACAGGACCCACACACGGTATTAGCGCCCCAAATGACACCGGACCCACACACGGCATTAGCCCCCCAAATTACACCGGACCCACACACGGCATTAGCGCCCCAAATGACACAGGACCCACACACGGTATTAGCGCCCCAAATGACACAGGACCCACACACGGTATTAGCGCCCCAAATGACACAGGACCCACACACGGTATTAGCGCCCCAAATGACACAGGACCCACACACGGTATTAGCGCCCCAAATGACACCGGACCCACACACGGTATTAGCGCCCCAAATGACACCGGACCCACACACGGTATTAGCGCCCCAAATGACACAGGACCCACACACGGTATTAGCGCCCCAAATGACACAGGACACACACACGGTATAAGCGCCCCAAATGACACAGGACCTACACACGGTATTAGCGCCCCAAATGACACAGGACCCACACACGGTATTAGCAGACCAAATGACACAGGACCCACACACGGTATTAGCGCCCCAAATGACGCAGGAACACACACCGTATTAGCGCCCCAAATGACACAGGACACACACGGTATTAGCAGACCAAATGACCCACACACGGTATTAGCGCCCCAAATGACACAGGACACACACGGTATTAGCGCCCCAAATGACACCGGACCCACACACGGTATTAGCGCCCCAAATGACACAGGACCCACACACGGTATTAGCGCCCCAAATGACGCAGGAACACAGGATCTAGACTCAAATGACACAGGAACACAGGATCTAGACTCAAATGACACAGGAACACAGGATCTAGACTCTGGCTTGAGGAACACAGGATCTAGACTCTGGCTTGAGGAACACAGGATCTAGACTCTGGCTTGAGGAACACAGGATCTAGACTCTGGCTTGAGGAACACAGGATCCTGACTCTGGCTTGAGGCCCAGTGCATGAGAGCAGTTCTCAGGTGCAGACTTGCTCTCCAGAGGCTCCTGAGCTGCGTGCAGGTGGAGGCCTCAGTGACGTCAGCTCAGGTGTGTAAAGTCCGCCCCCAGCTCAGGTGTGTAAAGTCCGCCCCCAGCTCAGGTGTGTAGAGTCCGCCCCCAGCTCCTGAGGATGAAGGGATTCTCTTTATCACTCTTTCTAAATGTTCATGTCTCTTCATCCATGACAAACTCTCTTTCTTCATCTCATTCCATGACAAACTCTCTCTCTCTCTCTGTTAACAGGAAACTTTCTTCCTCTCTCTCCTTCTCCCCAAATCTCCCTCTCTTTCACTCTTTCCATCCCTCTCTCTCTTCCTCTCTCTCCCTCCCTCTCTCTCTCTCCCTCGCTCCACCTGGCTGCTCAGTGTTATCCAACCACAGGCTTCGTGGAGGAGGAAGAGTAGTACACACACACACACACACACACACACACACACACACACAGGCCTCGTGGAAGAGGGAGAGTAATCCATGTCTGCTGCTCAATGCAGTAAAACTCCACAACCCACCACAGCCACACTGCCAGAGGGAGTGGAGAAGTGTGTGTGTGTGTGTGTGTGTGTGAGTGAGAGAGAAAGAGCGTGTGTAAACCTGCCCTATTGTTTAACATAGCTCAAGGACTCAAGGTGACCTTTACTGGTTAAACAAGGTGAAATATGGACATTATGGACAACACTCTCCAATGGAGAGGAGAAGAGGTAGAGAGGAGAGGAGTGGAGAAAGGAGAGGAGGTGTAGAGGTGTGCTCCTGTAAGGAGAGGAGGAGGAGGTGTGTTCCTGTAAAGAGAGGAGAGGAGGAGGTGTGGAGGTGTATTCCTGTAAGGAGAGGAGAGGAGGAGGTGTGTTCTGTAAGGAGAGGAGGAGGAGAGGAGGAGGTGTGCTCCTGTAAGGGGAGGAGGAGGTGTGCTCCTGTAAAGAGAGGAGAGGAGGAGGTGTGTTCTGTAAGGAGAGGAGAGGAGGAGGAGGATAAGGATGACTTTAATAATCCCCTAAAGGGGAAACTCAGTGCCACCATCAACAATACAGACAACAACATAAAGCAAGACAGCAACAGGAAAAGCAACATACAGTTAGACAGTAGGACACAAGCAGACAGCAAAGCAGACCATGGCAGTGGACTACCAACATGTGCAACATACAGCAGTATAGGAGGAGGAGGTAAAAAAAAAAAAAGGTAACAATAAATAATGAATAATTAAGAAAATCAACCCTGATGTCAGAGGTGCTTATTAAAAAGCCTGACTGCAGAAGGCACAAAAGATCTCCTGAATCTTTCAGTTGAGCAGCTGGGGAACAGGAGTCGCTGACTCCTACCACTTTTTATAAAAAAGCTATGAAGAGGGTGGTCATCTTGTGACACAATCCTTTTCATTGTTCTATCACATCTTCCAGAGCACTTTGGCTGAGACCAATGATTGAGCCCGCTTTCCTAATGAGCTTGTTGAGCCTGTTCCTATCCTCCACTGCCAAACAGCTACCCCAGCATAACACCGCATAAAAGAGGACACTGGCCAGAATCCCATTATAAAAAGTGTTTAAAATGGGCCTGCTAACATTAAAAGACCTGAGTTTCCTAAGGAAGAACATTCTGGACTGAGATTTCTTGAGTGTAGCGCTACTGTGCATCTTCCAATCCAGTTTTCTATGGAGGAGGTGTGTCCCTGTAAGGAGAGGAGGGTGAGAGGAGGAGGTGTGGAGGTGTGTTCCTGTAAGGAGAGGAGGAGGTGTGGAGGTGTGCTCCTGTGAGGAGAGGAGGAGGTGAAGAGGTGTGTTCCTGTAAGGGGAGGAGGAGGTGTGTTCCTGTAAGGAGAGGAGGAGGAGGTGTGTTCCTGTAAGGGGAGGAGAGGTGGAGGTGTGTTCCTGTGAGGAGAGGAGGAGGTAAAGAGGTGTGTTCCTGTAAGGGGAGGAGGTGTGCTCCTGTAAGGAGAGGAGGAGGAGGTGTGCTCCTGTAAGGAGAGGAGAGGAGGAGGTGTGTTCCTGTAAGGGGAGGAGGTGTGCTCCTGTAAGGAGAGGAGGAGGAGGTGTGTTCCTGTAAGGAGAGGAGAGGAGGAGGTGTGCTCCTGTAAGGAGAGGAGAGGAGGAGATGTGGAGGTGTGCTCCTGTAAGGAGAGGAGGAGGTGAAGAGGTGTGTTCCTGTAAGGAGAGGAGGAGGAGAGGAGGAGGTGTGTTCCTGTAAGGAGAGGAGGAGAGGAGGAGGTGTGCTCCTGTAAGGAGAGGAGGTGTGTTCCTGTAAGGAGAGGAGGAGGAGAGGAGAGGGTGTGTTCCTGTAAGGAAAGGAGAGGAGGAGGTGTGGAGGTGTGCTCCTGTAAGGAGAGGAGAGGAGAGGAGGAGGTGTGCTCCTGTAAGGAGAGGAGAGGAGAGGAGGAGGTGTGCTCCTGTAAGGAGAGGAGGAGGTGTGGAGGTGTGCTCTTGTAAGGAGAGGAGAGGAGGAGGTGTGGAGGTGTGCTCCTGTAAGGAGAGGAGGAGGAGAGGAGGAGGTGTGCTCCTGTAAGGGGAGGAGGGAGTGAGATTATGAGCTGAAAGGAGGTGAGAGGAGTGTTCTTGTAGTACTTGGTGTGTGTGTGTGTGTGTGTGTGTGTGTGTCTCCCTGTGTCTCCCTGCAGTTGTGTGTGTGTCTCTGGTGTGGCGTGGGTTTCAGCATCTTTATGTAAAGAGTGTGTGGGAGGGATGTGTGTGTGTGTGTGTGTATGTAAAGAGTGTGTGTTTGTGTGTGTATGTAAAGAGTGTGTGTGTGTAAAGAGTGTGTGTGTGGGAGGGATGCCTCAGCGCAGTGCAGCGCAGAAAAGTAGCGGAGCCTGTGGAGGGTCAGAGCAGCGCGTGGCTCCGGTCACACACACACACACACACACACACACACACACACACACACACACACACCGCAGCGCCACAGCATTTCACAGCTACACTGCTTGGAAGGAGCCGCAGAGGATCAGAACCAAGCCAGCCTCAGGGCTTCAGGCTGTGTTCCGGCTGTGTTCCGGCTGTGTTCCGGCTGTGTCTCGGCTGTGTCTCGGCTGTGTTCCGGCTGTGTTCCGGCAGCCACGGGGTGGCTGTGGTGAGCTGCCGCTGTGCTCCTCCATAGGGTCTCTCTGGGTTTGGGCTCCTCCATAGGGTCTCTCTGGGTTTGGGCTCCTCCATAGGGTCTCTCTGGGTTTGGGCTGCTCCATAGGGTCTCTCTGGGTTTGGGCTCCTCCATAGGGTCTCTCTGGGTCTGGGCTCCTCCATAGGGTCTCTCTGGGTTTGGGCTCCTCCATAGGGTCTCTCTGGGTTTGGGCTCCTCCATAGGGTCTCTCTGGGTCTGGGCTCCTCCATAGGGTCTCTCTGGGTTTGGGCTCCTCCATAGGGTCTCTCTGGGTTTGGGCTCCTCCATAGGGTCTCTCTGGGTTTGGCTGCTGTGTGTCTGTGCTGTCCAGTCTGGAGTTTGTGTGAGGACTCTTGTGTCCTCCTGGCTGCTCTGCCTCAGTGCTGATAGCTGCCAACAGGTGGCACTGTTCTGCTCTCCTACTTTGGACCAATGGGGAGGGCCGTGGGGGAGGGCCGGAGCCGAGCTGGACCAATGGGGAGGGCCGTGGGGGAGGGCCGAGCCGAGCTGGTGAGAGCGAGCGCTGGAGAGATGAGGGAGATAAAAGTGAGTGTGATTGAGTGTGAGAGAGACAGAGCGCTCGTGAGCAACACAGAACACACACACTGAGAGCTGAGCAGCGCTGCCACTAACCAACGAGGCAAGTTTCCAGACGCCTATTGGGTCCTGAGATGGCAACTTCATGAGGGTTTGACACTTCCTGGATTGTTGCACAGATTGAGTGTGTGCTGGTGTGTGTTGTGTCCAGCCAAGGGACACTGAGAGGAGCAGGACGAGGCCGGAGGGGTCGGAACACACTTGGGCTTCAGGAAGTAGAGATCGTCTGAGTGTGTGTGTGTGTGTGTGTGTGTGAGTGAGTGTGTGTGTGTGTTTACTCTCTGGGATGCAGCGAGAAGTTTGCTGCCCAGGGCTCAAATAACACTCCACTTCCTGGAGCAGTGAGGGCTCGGCTGAGAGGGAGTGTTTACGAGAGAGTGTGTGAGTGTGGGCGCGCGTGTGTGTGTGTGTGTGTGTGTGCCTTATGTGAGGGGCCGCAGTAGAAGGCTGTAGATGTTTATTTATTTGATTTCTTTTTTATTCGAGTTTTACTCAGTTAAAGTTAAAAGAGTAGAGATGCGGCAGACTTTAGCACTGTAAGTGTGTTGCCTCTTGTTGCTTGATGAGGGAGTAGAGAGCTAGTTTAGTCTCTTGTTGCTTGATGAGGGAGTAGAGAGCTAGTTTAGTCTCTTGTTGCTTGATGAGGGAGTAGAGAGCTAGTTTAGTCTCTTGTTGCTTGATGAGGGAGTAGAGAGCTAGTTTAGTCTCTTGTTGCTTGATGAGGGAGTAGAGAGCTAGTTTAGTCTCTTGTTGGTTGGCGTCTGCGGGGGTGTGTGATGTTTTAGTGAGGGGGGGGTGATGTTTTTGTGAGGGGGGGCCTCTGATATGGATTTTTGCCCCTCTGCCTGGAGTTCTGTGAGTCCAGGGACTTGGGTGAACGGCTTGGGGCATTTTGGCTGGTGAGGGGGGGAGGGGGGTAGGAGTGTCCACTGGTGAAGAGTGTGTGCTGGGGGGGGGGACTGGTCGGGAGTGTGTGTGTGTGTGTGGGGCGGGTAACTGGTCAGGAGTGTTTGTGTGGGGGGGGGCATGTCCAGTATGGAGGCTGGAGAGGACGTAGGAGGGGGGGCCACCCCTGATGCCCTGCCGGACGGAGTGGAGTCCGGCACCTCTGACTCCGCCTCCTCCTCCTGCTCGGACCTCTCTGTGGCCGTCACCACGGTAACCAGCGGAACCACTGATGCCAACGATGCCAACGATGCCAGCGCTGCCCACACCAGCCGCGGATTCACCGGCCTGCGCCTGTTCGGACGGAGGTGAGTGACCCTTACTCCGGGAGCGCACAACACCGTGTGAGTGACCGTTACAGTGTGAGTGACCGTTACACCGGAGTGTGCGGAGATTTGATCTTTTGTCTTTTGACTCCGCCTGTGGCCATATGCAGCACCTGTGGAGGCTGTATAGATGTGCGCGCATTCCTACACTGCAGTGAGCTACACACCCACGCCTCCACTCACACAGATCCCTTCTGAAGGGGAGCCGGGTGTGTGTGTGTGTGTGTGTGTGTGTGGGGGGGGGGGTTCTCTCCAGCAGATCAACTCTATCTGAACTCTGTTAAAAGTGATCATTTTGCTTTTGTTCCCCTCTAAACATCGGTCCATTTTCTTTGTAATGTGTTTCCTCACCTATAAGTGGATTTGAGCTAAAAGTGCATATGTGGACGTAATCGTGCGCTGATATTAATGGGTCTCTCTGGAGGAGCCCTAAATAGCGCGGCCTGATGGATTGGAGGAGAAATTAATTACGTGCTATAATTACGGGCCTGCTGGGAGCGCACAGCCCCTCCGTGATCTGGGCATGCTCAGTCCGCTCTCTTCACTCCCTCCTCTGACTCTGCTAACCCACACCCGGTTTCACCCCCCTCACACACATACCCACCCCCCCACACACACTCACCGCCCTACACACTCACCCCCCCACACACACTCACCCTGCCCCCCTCCCCACTCACCCCCCCCCCCCCTTCACCCCCTCCCCACTCACCCCCCCTCCACCCCCTCCCCACTCACCCTGCCCCCCTCCACACTAACCTGTTCCACAGCAGGTGTCTCAGCTTTCCTCTAAACCGTGCACTCTTTGGAGTGCCCTTAGGTGCTCTTTGGAGAGCTTTGGGGGTCAGATCTGGGGTCAAGGCTGAGGTCAGGGTCAAGTTTAGGGCTAGGGCTAGGGTCAGGGCTAGGGTCAGGGCTAGGGTCAGGGCTAGGGTCAGGGCTAGGGCAAGGGTTGCTTCCTGACCTATAAAGGTGTAAGATGGCGCTAGAACTAATTTTAGCCTCCAAACAAAACCTCCTAATTTCACCCCTTTTAAATGCCTTACTTTTGACCTTAAATCCTTCTATAACGAAGTAGTTTAAATATAAATGTTTGTAGATTGCGGTTGATTAAGAAGAAATCGAAGATAAGGAGAAAAGCCCTTTCATCTCCCACATTAATCAAGGAATCCTGAATTCTCACCTTAAAACAAGATCAAGATGTGTCCTCAAATTGGCTTTCATTACCCCATGAATCACAACAAATAAAGGGAACCTCTGACTTGACACCTTAAATGTTTTGGAGATTAACTGGCCAAACGAAGGGCCTGCTTTACAATGGAAGGCCTTTGGTATGTTTTCAGGGGTAATTTGATATAAATGAAGTGGTTTTGGTATGTTAACCCTAACCATTCCCCAACCATTACACAACCACTCCCCAACCATCATACAGCAAACCATTCCCCAACCATTACACAACCACTCCCCAACCATCATACAGCAAACCATTCCCCAACTATTACACAACCACTCCCCAACCATCATACAGCAAACCATTCCCCAACCATTACACAACCACTCCCCAACCATTATACAGCAAACCATTCCCCAACCATTACACAACCACTCCCCAACCATCATACAGCAAACCATTCCCCAACTATTACACAACCACTCCCCAACCATCATACAGCAAACCATTCCCGTCTCCAACACCATCTCAGAGCGAACTATTCTCTCATCTGGCAGGAGCACGTTGTAAATGGGTCAAGTTTTAATGCAGTGTGGATTTCCTGTGGCAGAGAATACAGCACAGTTGGCCTGAGCGCATTAGTGTAATAATAATCTTTAGGGTCTCGTGTGTAAACAGAGGTGTCTAGTGGCTTTGTGAATAGTGTGCGTCTTGTGTGTTAACGGAGGTGTCTAGTGGGTTTGTGTGAAGCTCTCTAGAGATCTCTGAGGTGCAAAGTAGTTTGTGTGAAGCTTGTGTTGACTGAGTTAGGGATAACTAGCTCCTGGGGTGTAACGTACTGTAGTGTGTGTGTGTGTGTGTATGTGTGTGGGTAAGGGTTAACTAGCTCCTGGACTTCCCTCGGCTGGGTTAACAGGGTATTGCGCGCGCGCGCGTGTGTGTGTGTGTGTGTGTATGTGTGTATGTGCATGTGTAGAGTGGTGGTAGTGTAGTGGTTAAGGAGCTGGGCTAGTGTGTAGTGTAGTGGTTAAGGAGCTGGGCTAGTGTGCAGTAGTAGTGTAGTGTAGTGGTTAAGGAGCTGGGCTAGTGTGCAGTAGTAGTGTAGTGTAGTGGTTAAGGAGCTGGGCTAGTGTGCAGTAGTAGTGTAGTGTAGTGGTTAAGGAGCTGGGCTAGTGTGCAGTAGTAGTGTAGTGTAGTGGTTAAGGAGCTGGGCTAGTGTGCAGTAGTAGTGTAGTGTAGTGGCTAAGGAGCTGGGCTAGTGTGCAGTAGTAGTGTAGTGTAGTGGTTAAGGAGCTGGGCTAGTGTGCAGTAGTAATGTAGTGTAGTGTAGTGTAGTGTAGTGTAGTGTAGTGGATAAGGAGCTGGGCTAGTGTGCAGTAGTAGTGTATTGTAGTGGTTAAGGAGCTGGGCTAGTGTGCAGTAGTAGTGTAGTGTAGTGTAGTGTAGTGGTTAAGTAGCTGTGCTAGTGTGCAGTAGTAGTGTAGTGTAGTGGCTAAGGAGCTGGGCTAGTGTGCAGTAGTAGTGTAGTGGTTAAGGAGCTGGGCTAGTGTGCAGTAGTAGTGTAGTGGTTAAGGAGCTGGGCTAGTGTGCAGTAGTAGTGTAGTGTAGTGGTTAAGGAGCTGGGCTAGTGTGCAGTAGTAGTGTAGTGTAGTGGTTAAGGAGATGGGCTAGTGTGCAGTAGAAGTGTAGTGTAGTGGATAAGGAGCTGGGCTAGTGTGCAATAGTAGTGTAGTGTAGTGTAGTGGTTAAGGAGCTGGGCTAGTGTGCAGTAGTAGTGTAGTGGTTAAGGAGCTGGGCTAGTGTGCAGCAGCAGTGTAGTGGTTAAGGAGCTGGGTTAGTGTGCAGTAGTAGTGTAGTGTAGTGGTTAAGGAGCTGGGCTAGTGTGCAGTAGTAGTGTAGTGTAGTGGATAAGGAGCTGGGCTAGCGTGCAGTAGTAGTGTAGTGTAGTGGTTAAAGAGCTGGGCTAGTGTGCAGTAGTAGTGTAGTGTAGTGGTTAAGGACCTGGGCTAGTGTGCAGTAGTAGTGTAGTGGTAAAGGAGCTGGGCTAGTGTGCAGTAGTAGTGTAGTGTAGTGGTTAAGGAGCTGGGCTAGTGTGCAGTAGTAGTGTAGTGTAGTGGTTAAGGACCTGGGCTAGTGTGCAGTAGTAGTGTAGTGGTAAAGGAGCTGGGCTAGTGTGCAGTAGTAGTGTAGTGTAGTGGTTAAGGAGCTGGGCTAGTGTGCAGTAGTAGTGTAGTGTAGTGGTTAAGGAGCTGGGCTAGTGCGCAGTAGTAGTGTAGTGTAGTGGTTAAGGAGCTGGGCTAGTGTGCAGTAGTAGTGTAGTGTAGTGGTTAAGGAGCTGGGCTAGTGTGCAGTAGTAGTGTAGTGTAGTGGTTAAGGAACTGGGCTAGTGTGCAGTAGTAGTGTAGTGTAGTGGTTAAGGAGCTGGGCTAGTGTGCAGTAGTAGTGTAGTGTAGTGGTTAAGGAACTGGGCTAGCGTTCAGTAGTGTGTGTGTGTGTGTGTGTGTGTGTAGGGTGGTGGTAGTGTAGTGGTTAAGGAACTGGGCTAGCGTGCAGTACTGTGTGTGTGTGTGTGTGTGTGTGTGTAGTAGGGTGGTGGTAGTGTAGTGGTTAAGGAACTGGGCTAGCGTGCAGTATTGTGTGTGTGTGTGTGTGTGTGTGTGTGTAGTAGGGTGGTGATAGTGTAGTGGTTAAGAAACTGGGCTAACGTGCAGTAGTGTGTGTGTGTGTGTGTGTGTGTGTGTGTGTGTGAGTGAGCTGGGCTAGCGTGCAGTAGCCTGAAAGTTGTGGGTTCAATTCCCGGCTTCCCCCGTTGTGCACTTGAGCAAGACACTTAACCCCAAGTTGCTCTGGGGACAATGGAATCCCCTGTAATATAGAGCGTGTGTGTGTGTGTGTGTGTGAGTGTGTGAGTGTGTGAGTGTGTGTGTGTGTGAGTGTGTGAGTGTGTGAGTGTGTGAGTGTGTGAGTGTGTGAGTGTGTGAGTGTGTGTGTGTGTGTGTGTGTGTGTGTGTGAGTGTGTGAGTGTGTGTGAGAGTGAGAGAGAGAGAGATGGGACAGCAGACTGAGCCTCTGCCTGTTCTCAGCTGGCTAGCGTGATGGTGTCCTAAAGCGCTCTCATCCAGTACTGCTACACATCAGTGCTGCTACACATTCAGAGCACTGGTGTGGGTGACTCTCTTTGTTTTGGGCCTTTCTGCCTTTAATGCCACAGGACAGAGAGGAGGTGACAGGAGAGAGAGGAGGTGACAGGAGGAGGTGACAGGAGAGAGAGGAGGTGACAGGAGAGAGAGGAGGTGACAGGAGGAGGTAACAGGAGAGAGAGGAGGTGACAGGAGAGAGAGGAGGTGACAGGAGGAGGTGACAGGACAGAGAGGAGGTGACAGGAGAGAGAGGAGGTGACAGGAGGAGGTGACAGGAGAGAGAGGAGGTGACAGGAGAGAGAGGAGGTGACAGGAGAGAGAGGAGGTGACAGGAGAGAGAGGAGGTGACAGGAGGAGGTGACAGGAGAGAGAGGAGGTGACAGGAGAGAGAGGAGGGCCACAGGAGAGAGAGGAGGTGACAGGAGGAGGTGACAGGAGGAGGTGACAGGAGAGAGAGGAGGTGACAGGACAGAGAGGAGGTGACAAGAGAGAGAGGAGGTGACAGGAGAGAGAGGAGGTGACAGGAGAGAGAGGAGGTGACAGGAGGAGGTGACAGGACAGAGAGGAGGTAACAGGAGAGAGAGGAGGTGACAGGAGAGAGAAGAGGTAACAGGAGGAGGTGACAGGAGAGAGAGGAGGTGACAGGAGAGAGAGGAGGTGACAGGAGAGAGAAGAGGTGACAGGAGAGAGAGGAGGTAACAGGAGAGAGAGGAGGTGACAGAGAGAGAAGAGGTGACAGGAGAGAGAGGAGGTAACAGGAGAGAGAGGAGGTGACAGAGAGAGAAGAGGTGACAGGAGAGAGAGGAGGTAACAGGAGAGAGAAGAGGTGACAGGAGAGAGAAGAGGTGACAGAAGAGAGAGGAGGTGACAGGAGAGAGAAGAGGTAACAGGAGGAGGTAACAGGAGAGAGAGGAGGTGACAGGAGAGAGAAGAGGTAACAGGAGGAGGTAACAGGAGAGAGAGGAGGTGACAGGAGGAGGTGACAGGAGAGAGAGGAGGTGACAGGAGAGAGAAGAGGTGACAGGAGGAGGTGACAGGAGAGAGAGGAGGTGACAGGAGGAGGTGACAGGAGAGAGAGGAGGTAACAGGAGAGAGAGGAGGTGACAGGAGGAGGTGACAGGAGAGAGAAGAGGTAACAGGAGAGAGAGGAGGTGACAGGAGGAGGTAACAGGAGAGAGAGGAGGTGACAGGAGGAGGTGACAGGAGAGAGAGGAGGTGACAGGAGGAGGTGACAGGAGAGAGAGGAGGTGACAGGAGAGAGAGGAGGTGACAGGAGGAGGTGACAGGAGGAGGTGACAGGAGAGAGAGGAGGTGACAGGAGAGAGAGGAGGTGACAGGAGAGAGGCGGTGGAATGGGAGGTGACCCTGGTCCTGTGGACCCAAGTGAGCCGGGTCACAATGGAACACGAGTCCCCGTGGGCCGCACTGGACTGTGGTCTGGACGCTGCAGCAGTGGAGTGGGCCGTGCTGCTCCTCAAACCCGCGGCGCCTGGAGCGCTCGTTAGCCTGTGAAGTGATGTGGACGTTAGCTGTGTTCCGTGATGTGGTCGTTAGTGTTCCGTGATGTGGACATTAGCTGTGTTCCGTGATGTGGACGTTAGTGTTCCGTGATGTGAACGTTAGTGTTCCGTGATGTGGACGTTAGTGTTCCGTGATGTGGACATTAATGTTTCCGTGATGTGGACATTAGTGTTCCGTGATGTGGACATTAGTGTTCCGTGATGTGGACGTTAGTGTTCCGTGATGTGGACGTTAGTGTTCTGTGATGTGGGCATTAGCTGTGTTCCATGATGTGGACGTTAGTGTTCCGTGATGTGGACATTAGCTGTGTTCCGTGATGTGGACGTTAATGTTCCGTGATGTGGACGTTAGTGTTCCGTGATGTGGACATTAGCTGTGTTCCGTGATGTGGACATTAGCTGTGTTCCGTGATGTGGACGTTAGTGTTCCGTGATGTGGACGTTAGTGTTCCGTGATGTGGGCATTAGCTGTGTTCCGTGATGTGGGCATTAGCTGTGTTCCGTGATGTGGACGTTAGTGTTCCGTGATGTGGACGTTAGTGTTCCATGATGTGGACGTTAGTGTTCCGTGATGTGGACGTTAG
>NC_085003.1:34520599-34523099 GCF_963854185.1 Sardina pilchardus
GTGCTAGTGCTAGTGCTAGCTGGTTGATGGTGCTTGTGTTGGGTGCTAGTGCTAGTTGGTTGATGGTGCTTGTGTTGGGTGGCTAGTGCTAGATGGTTGATGTGCTTGTGTTGGGTGCTAGTGCTAGTGCTAGTTGGTTGATGGTGCTTGTGTTGGGCGGCTAGTGCTAGTGCTAGTTGGTTGATGGTGCTTGTGTTGGGTGGCTAGTGCTAGTGCTAGTTGGTTGATGGTGCTTGTGTTGGGTGGCTAGTGCTAGTTGGTTGATGGTGCTTGTGTTGGGTGGCTAGTGCTAGTGCTAGTTGGTTGATGGTGCTTGTGTTGGGTGTCTAGTGCTAGTGCTAGTGCTAGTTGGTTGATGGTGCTTGTGTTGGGTGCTAGTGCTAGTTGGTTGATGGTGCTTGTGTTGGGTGGCTAGTGCTAGTGCTAGTTGGTTGATGGTGCTTGTGTTGGGTGGCTAGTGCTAGTGCTAGTTGGTTGATGGCGCTTGTGTTGGGTGGCTAGTGCTAGTGCTAGTTGGTTGATGGCGCTTGTGTTGGGTGGCTAGTGCTAGCGCTAGCTGGTTGATGGTGCTTGTGTTGGGTGGCTAGTGCTAGTTGGTTGATGGTGCTTGTGTTGGGCGGCTAGTGCTAGCGCTATTTGGTTGATGGTGCTTGTGTTGGGTGGCTAGTGCTAGTTGGTTGATGGTGCTTGTGTTGGGTGCTAGTGCTAGTGCTAGTTGGTTGATGGTGCTTGTGTTGGGCGGCTAGTGCTAGTTGGTTGATGGTGCTTGTGTTGGGTGGCTAGTGCTAGTGCTAGTTGGTTGATGGTGCTTGTGTTGGGTGGCTAGTGCTACTGCTAGTTGGTTGATGGTGCTTGTGTTGGGTGGCTGAGTGTCTGTGTTTAAGAGTGTCTGTGTTTAGGTGTGTCTGTGTTTAGGTGTGTCTTAGGAGTGTCTGTGTTCAAGAGTGTCTGTGTTTAGAAGTGTCTGTGTTTAGAAGTGTCTGTGTTTCTGGAGTGTCTGTGTCTGTGTGTAGGAGTGTCTGTGTTTAAGAGTGTCTGTGTTTAGGAGTGTCTGTGTTTAAGAGTGTCTGTGTTCAAGAGTGTCTGTGTTTAAGAGTGTCTGTGTTCAAGAGTGTCTGTGTTCAAGAGTGTCTGTGTTTAAGAGTGTCTGTTTCTGGAGTGTCTGTGTTTAAGAGTGTCTGTGTTTCTGGAGTGTCTGTGTTTCTGGAGTGTCTCGGTCTGTGTTTAAGAGTGTCTGTGTTTAAGAGTGTCTGTGTTTAGGAGTGTCTGTGTTTAAGAGTGTCTGTGTTTAGGAGTGTCTGTGTTTAGGAGTGTCTGTGTTTAAGAGTGTCTGTGTTTCTGGAGTGTCTGTGTTTCTGGAGTGTCTGTTTCTGGAGTGTCTGTGTTTAAGAGTGTCTGTGTTTCTGGAGTGTCTCGGTCTGTGTTTAAGAGTGTCTGTGTTTAAGAGTGTCTGTGTTTAGGAGTGTCTGTGTTTAAGAGTGTCTGTGTTTAGGAGTGTCTGTGTTTAGGAGTGTCTGTGTTTAAGAGTGTCTGTGTTTCTGCAGTGTCTGTGTTTCTGGAGTGTCTGTTTCTGGAGTGTCTGTGTTTAAGAGTGTCAGGGCCAGATGTACTAACATTTTGCGCCCATTTCAGGCGTAACGTGTGCGTATAAACATGGGGAGGATATGTACAAACAGGCCGCAATGAGAGAAACGCGCAGACTGCCTGCCGTGGGAGCTGAGAATGGCTATTTGCGCTTTTCCGTGTCATGCATATTAATTCCTGGGCGGATCAGCTGAAAATGGGTGTAACACGCAAGTACAGGGGAGGAGAGGTGCTAGTAGCGATTGATTAAAGAGGAACTATGCAGGATTGGGGATTTCATTTCTAGTTTCGGTTTCGTTTTTCGTTTTCGCTCGTTTTATGCTCGCATATTTCTCTGCAGAGCTTCCCCGACAGCTTTAGCGTGTATGTTTATACATATATAGGCTATATACTGTATAAATATATAAATTGCAAGCGTGGTTCTTCTTGTTCCTTATGCGTCTCAGACTTCCAAAAGTAAACAAGGAACGATCGTCTTCTGCAGAAACTGCAAGGTTGCAATAGTGGATAGGGACACTGGGGGCGGGAGGAAATATTACTGTTTTCGATGAAACTGGTCAGTCAAGCGACAGAAACGATTTCTGAGCGATTTTATGACTGTGAAAAAGTTGCATAGGGTCTCTTTAAGTATTCCGCCATATGTATGAAATCAGCGCACGTCTATTTTGCGTTGAAAAACTTCCACCTTCTGAAAGCAGGTGTAATCCAAATCGCGGTTAAATGCGTCTATTGGAAAAACGTTTAGAGACAGCTGAATCAATATTCAGTGCATCAGTTTTCTTCATTGTACTATGTCAAAAGCAACCTTAACTTTTGTTTGCCTCTCTAAGTATTTTCTCTTTCACGACATAGCCTACACTTCCCAATCTGTTACACAGGCATTAAGTCATATCCTTAGTCTACCTGCAGTAAATAG